>NC_090281.1:99085752-99228252 GCF_037392515.1 Haliotis asinina | reverse complement strand
CTTTACTCAGATGTACATTGTCCTATTCACTTCGCCCTTCACAGCTGTAGCAATACACCAAAACCTGCCAGTAACCCAGTAACGGAGAAAAGCCCACAAAGAAATAGGCCAAAACATTATGATATTGAAAAGTCGAATACCTTTTGCCACAATGTGAATTCCGAAAAGTTAACAGATATACATAGACGCACTGAGTTGGCGTGTGAGGAAGGGGCTGACCCAGATATTGTAAAAGACATCGCCTCTGACTTGGCGCTGGTTATAGTTGATGCGGCACGTGAAACATTTGGTATTAGGAAGACTTATGGTAACTCCCCTAAGACGTAAACAGGCAGAAAAGACAAACCTTGGTTCAACTCTGAATGTAGGAAGATGCGTAGAAAATTCCATAAAGCTAAAAATGTGTTTAAGAAATTTAGAACTCCATTTAATAAAGAAAGATTTTATGAATCGTCCCGTACTTACAAAAAATGCATGGATAAACATATTAAATTATTCTCTAAAGAAACAGCTGAACAATTTCGTAGTAAAAGAAAACATTCTCCAAAAGATTACTGGAAGATTCTAAACAGGCGAGAAAATGTAAAAACAGACATATCACCTAGCTTAGAACATTTTTACGAGTATTTTAAAACAGTTAATGAAACGAAATGTAATGATCATATCCCTCTTGATAATGAGGATACTGATGATCCTATATTTGATACACATATTCTTAATTATGTAATCACAAGTGATGAAATTACCTCTGCCATTAAAAACTTGAAGCGTAACAAAGCTTCGGGAATAGACTTAGTAGAAAATGATTTCTTAATCGATGCGTCTGAAAAATTAATACCACTCCTAACTAGTTTCTTTAATCTGATTTTAGATTCTGGAATCGTCCCAGACTGTTGGCTTAAAGGTGCAATCAAACCTATTTATTAGAAGAAAGGTGACCCAAAGGATCCTAATTCATACAGACCCATAACTGTACTAAGTTGCTTTGGAAAACTCTTCACAAGTATCTTAAACACGAGACTTACACATTTTGTTGAGATAAATAGTATCCTCTCTCCATCACAGTCTGGGTTTCGAAAAGGTTTCTCGGCTTGTGACAATTTATTTGCAATACACACGATATTTGAAATCCTTAAGTTGTCAAAAAAATTGTATTGTGTTTTCATTGATTACACAAAAGCCTTTGACACAGTGTGGCGAGCTGGACTGTGGCATAAATTACTAAAATATGGCATAAATGGTAAAATACTAACCCTTGTTAAAAATATGTACCATAACATAAAATCGGCTGTTATGTTTGATAACCATATAACCTCGTACTTCCCATGCAACACAGGGGTGCGACAGGGTGAAAATCGTTCCCCTTTATTATTCTCACTATTCATAAATGACATCGAATCACACCTTTATAGTCAAGGATGTACAGGTATTAATTTTGAACAATCTGCTGAAAAGAACATCACTGTTTAGATAAAATTTATAATTTTACTATATGCCGATGATGCTGTCTTGGTAAATGACAATCCCAATGATTTGCAGTTGTCTCTGAATTCATTTTACGACTACTGTAGTCAGTGGAGGTTAAAAGTAAATCTCTCTAAAACCAAAATCGTTGTATTCGGTAGTGGCCCTTCCCAAAAACTCGAAAAGAAACTACATTTTACTTACGGGGGCGAACCAATCGAAATTGTTGATAGCTATACTTACCTTGGTATCAAGCTTCACCGTAATGGACGATTTCTAAATGCAATCAAAAGTCTTGTAGAAAATGCAACTAAAGCAATGTTCTCTCTTCTAAAAAGAGCACGTAATTTGAATCTATCTTTAGACTGTGTAGTCAGCTTTCGACACAATGATAGCTCCCATATTAATGTATGGTTCAGAAATATGGGGTTATGAAAGCTTATTGTTAATTGAAAAAGCACATTTGAAATTTCTAAAATACGCCAGTGGTCTTAGAAACTCAACTCCCAACTATATGGTATATGGAGAATTTGGAAGATATCCTCTATACACTAAAATATATATAAGAATTATCTCACTCTGGCATAAAATAGCTATAAACCCACTCAATATGAAACTGTCAACTATGTTATATAACTTTGTAACATCATCTTTACCGAACGTTGTAAACCAATTACAATGGTTTAAACGTGTTAAAGATATTTTAGATAATTGTGGACTTTCAGAAATATACAAAAACCCTTTTCTTTGCTCAACTGAATACTTGGTATCTAAAATAGAATTAACATTAAAAGACCAGTATCTACAATATTGGCATTTTGAACTGTCCTCCAGTTCCAAAGGTAAATTCTATCAAACTGTTAAAGACACTATATTATTTGATAACTATCTGTTTCTTCCTAAAGAAATATATATACCGATTCTTAAATTCAAGCTGTCTAACCATAATCTACCCATCGAAACAGGACGCTGGTCCAATACTCCAAAAGAAAATAGACTTTGTAAACTTTGTGATTCTCCGTCTGTTGGGGACGAATTCCATTATCTTTTTAAATGCGAAGCTCTTCTCCAACAGCGGGTGATGTACATCCCAGAATACTTCTAGAAATGGCCAAATGCATTCAAACTAAAAAAAACTATTCTCAGTACGGAAAACAAAACACATTAAAAACCTCTCTACGTTTTTGAATACTCTTTCTAGCATGCTCAAATTGTAGTTATTGCACTTCAATTTATTAGATGTTTTATCCGCCATCTTGATTGAAGATACATTTCCATCCACAATGTTTTCTCATGTACCACCGTAGGTGGGTCTTTTTCGAGAATAAACTGTTCTGTTCTGTTCGGTACGGAAAATTAATTAGGCGATGTGGGTATGTCATGCCTGGTTGATTTCTCAGGATTAGGTGAATTGGGTATGGGAGAGTCGATATACTATGATCATAGGGGATTTAGCAACCATGTTGGAGTGAAAGAATGACAAAACTCTGTGATAGATTAATGAGTGTCTTTTTTAAGCATTATGAAAATGGGAATGGTAAATTAACACAAAAATGTCCTATACCTGCCCAGCATGTCATACATACATGTATCATAAAATGATAATTTATCAACTGAATAATACATAAAAATACTCTTATGATTATGTATAACATCACATTTTAGTAAAAAGTTGCACGCGTTGAGCTTGTTAGATGTTAGATTAATGGAAGAGGTAGAAAAGGACACCCCCACTTGTGAAGTTGGGAGCAGAGAGACGCCACGGTTCAGTGGTTACAGCTGTACGGCCTTCTGTGCTCTCTGCTCAATATATTAAGGATGGTGATGTAGATGAAGGTTACGCCGGAAAAGCAGGTGATGTGGGTATACTACGTCAACAGGCAGCTGTGCAGTCAACCATATAGTTTGTTGTTTTAACCTGTCTGACAATTGTTATATCTGACCAGGGAGACGATAACAAGCTGATGTTAACACATGTGATCTAACGATAGGTTTGCGTTCTTTAGCATGTTTTGGAAGGGGTGGCCGTGGTGTATCATTCATTCTTTCATTCATTCACATATGTACTTCTTTCTTTTAATATTTCTTTCTCATTCATTCACATATGCACTTCTGTCTTGCTCTTCATTCATTCATTCATTCATTCATTCATTGTAAGATTTCGACTGATACAGTAAACTGGCTGAAGTACTGTTAAACGCAGCCGAAGTTGCGATGGAAACGAACCAGGTCACTGTGTGCATTGAAGCATGACGAGGCACATACTAATTAGTACAAATGGTAAAGAAAACAAGCGAGTGACCTATCCCTGTTGTAGATTATTTCTGATCTGACAAATTGGAGAATACCCCATAAAACCTCAGACGAAGAAAAGCCGGGACGGGCAAACGGGAAGTACTAAAAATGGAGACCACATTATTAATACGAAACATGCTAAACTGGGTAGGTACACTTAAAACTACTAGTAAGTATATTTGGCGAATGTCAGTGGGATTGACAGGACATATTTCAATACAGTTTAAAGATCTCACAACACTGTTTATTAATGTGTCCCAGCATAGACACTGAAGTTCGGTCACTCTTGATTAGGGCTTTCACAAATAAGTTCAACTTCATAGATATAGCTTGAATTTTGTTATATTTATAGAATACCTAAATTCAAAAGAATCTCAAGGCTTAATATTCTAAGTGTACTGTATATGTTGCTGGAAGTAAAGGTCTGTGTTCGGGACCCGTGAAAATCTGGTGTAGAAGAGGGCTTCAGCAACCCATGCTTGCCATAAAAGGCGACTATGCTGATCGTAAGAGGCGACTAACGGGATCGGGTTGTCAGGCTCGCTGACTTGGCTGACACATGTCATTAGTTCCCAATTGTGTAGATCGATGCCCATGCTGTTGATCACTGGATTGTCTGGTCCAGACTCGTTTATTTACAGACCGCCGCCATATAGCTGGAATATTGCTGAGTGGAGCGTAAAACTAAACTCACTCACTCACTCACTAATTTTCTTGACCAGAAAGACACAACACAAGGGTAACGAACAAAAGCTGTCGTAAATAGTTTCTGTAAACATCTTCTGTATTTCTTTATATTCACAGAACGTATTAAGGCTGAACTGATAATTTAGTGTCATGTGGAATTAATGCCATCAAGGGTTTGCTATATGTGTAAGTGTGCATGAATGAGATGTGAAGTAATATCCGTTAAGAATTGACTTCTCACTATCACCTGTTTCTATATATGTTCGTTATGCACTGCACCATCAAGGTGACAGGGAAGTTTTGCGGTCCCGGCACTGTGGGCGAGTGACTCAACATATAAAATAATCCATGCACAATAAGATAAAAGGCATTCATGAGATCCCGTCATGTGCATATATAACCACAAAGAAAAGATCAACATGCTCAGACACGGACGACATATGACGACAGTTTTTGAATTGGTTATCGTTACAACATGTAAACAGTGAGTGTTCGACAGCAATAACAGTCAGCAGTTGACAAACTGAATTCAAATAGTCAATGGTTCTCTATTCCTCTATTATGTTACAGTTAGCATGTATTATGTTGTAGAAACGGTTCAATCACACAATGTCAATGTCATCCCTGGGCGTGGGACAGGATGTGACTGAAAAGCAGATCAGCTCGGAATACATTCTGTGTTTCAAAGACAGCTTTTTACCATGAAACACATGCTAATTTGACAGTAGTTACTTTTCTAAATACGATCGATACGGTTTGTCAAGTATGAGAGGTTAGGTTAAACAGGGATTGCCGTCGTACCTAAGATTATGTAGCTCATTTGACGACGTGCATGTGTGTGTATGTGTGGTCCAGATTCTTGTACTTGCTACAAATTAGCGGTATTAAGTCAAAATGAGTTGAATTTTGTGCCATGATACTTAAAAATGTATCCTCATTCATGTACAACCTCCAAAACAGGAAAAGATGTATTTTTGAGTAAAAGTAATTATTCTGGCATATTTTTTAAAAATCGCCCTGAATTCGCAAAATTATGTCAAAATCAGTTGAATTTTGTGTCATGATACTCATAATGGCACTTTCATTCATTTACATCCTCCAAAACATTAGAAAAGATGTATTTGGAGTGAAAAGGAAATATTCTCGCTCATGGGCCAAATGTTTTTCGCCCATGGGCGAGATGTTTTTGAACGTCGGTCTCAATTAGCAGAATTAAGTCAAAATGATTTGGATTTTGTGCTAAGATACTCATAAATATATCCTCATTCAATTACAACCTCCAAAACACAGGAAAAGATGTATTTTGAGTGAAGGCAAATATTCTCGCCCATGGGCCAAAATGTCTTTATCCCATGGGCGAGAGTTTTTAAAATGGCTCTCATTTAGAGGAATTAAGTCAAAATGAGTTGAAATTTCTGTCATGATTCTCATAGATGTACTTTCATTCATTTACATCCTCCAAAACATTGGAAAAGATGTATTTAGGATAAAAGGAAATATTCTCGCCCATGGGCCAAATAGTTTTTCGCCCATGGGTAAAATTTTGTTAAATCGCTCTAAATTAACGGCATTAATTCAAAATGAGCTGAAATTTGTGCCATGGTACTTATGAACATACTTTCATCCATTCACAACCTCCAAAACATGGAAAAAGATTTATTTTGAGTAAGAGTAAATATTCTCACCCATGGGCCAAATGGTTTTCGCCCATGGGCGAGACCTTTAACAAAATCACTCTAAATTAGCCGAATCAAGTCAAAATAAGCTTATTTCGTGTCACGACACTAATAAATACACGTTCATTTATTTAACAACTGCAAAGCATGGAAAACACATGTATTTTCAATGAACGTAATTATCCTCGTCCATGGGCCAATATGATTTTCGCCCATGGGCGAGATTTTTTAAAATCGCTGTCAGTTAGCAGAGTGAAGTCACAACAAGCTGAAATTTGTGTCATGATACTTATTAACATTTTTTCATTCATTTACAACCTCCAAAACATTTATTCTGGACGAAATTAAACCCTCTCGCCCATGGGCCTGCCCATTGGTCACTGTTGGCCCATGGGAATGCCCATGGGCGAGCGAGTTTAAATTTTGAGTTTTCGAAAAAACTTTTTTTCATTTTTTCATCCTTAGCACATATACATAATAGCTGCATGTTTAATTTTGCCAGATCCCTTGTGAGAGAGTGGCCACAGTGCTTAGAGTTTCTGGACTTTTGTGAGTCCAGAATTAAATTGTGACGTGTTAATTAAATTATCTTGTCTTCGTGATTTTTTATTTAAAGTTTCCCCAACATATATATCTATATGATTTCAAAGTTCAAAGTTTGTTTATTTTCATCTTAAACGATACGACATAGATTTGGCTAGGCGCAATAGACGAAATAGCAGTTTTGTTATGTCCTTGTAAAATACGATTTTACTTGGCTTTTGTTTCACATTATGTAACATTTGCTATAACTCGGGGGTCATCCGTGATCCCCAAGACCCATGTTATGGCGAGGGATAACCTGAACTTTCACAACATTTACGTACTTGTTTTATGATAATAATAGTGTATGTTTAAAGTGGTTAAAATTCTATGTCTACATTAGTTCATATTATTTATTTCTTCATTGAGTACTAGGATTACCAATATCGCATATTGTATCACTTGCACTGGAATACCCAGTCTTGAGTATTATCAGAAAAAAGTTACATTTGGTGTAAATGTGAATAATATACTACCGACAAGAAATAAGGGAACTAATGAAATAATAGCGAATTTGAAACTGCTTTAAATATCCACTAAATCAATTTTAGGCGTCAAGTTCAATATCTGGTCTGTCCACCATGTTGGGCAACACATTCACGGCACCTTGATGGCATGCTGTTAATCAATTTCCGGATGGTTGCCCGTGGTATTGCCCGCCATTACTCTTGGAGAGCTGCACCAAGCTGGGCCAGGTTGGCGGGTCCTGGGTCCCTGGCGTACACCCTTCGACCAAGAACGTCCCAGAGATGTTCAATTGGGGACAGGTCTGGGGACTTAGAGGGCCAGTCCAATGTCTGGATACCTTCTTGTCGAAGATAAGCGGAGACAATTCGGGCCCGATGTGGTCTGGCATTATCATCTTGGAATACAAAATTTCGGCCGATAACTCTAGCCAATGGAGCCACAACAGGACGCAATATTTGGTCAACGTATCGCTGACCAGTCATGGCTCCGTTAATGATGACCAAATCTGATCGTCTGTCATGTGTAATCCCACCCCAAACCATGACACTACCATCTCCATATCGATCATGGTCAAGAATTGCTGCTCTGGCATATCGCTCCCCGCTCCGACGCCAACAACGTTTTCTGCCATCTGTGAATCGTAGGCAAAACCTTGACTCATCAGAGAACATGGTGTAACGCCAGTGGCTCATAGCCCGTCCCTGATGCTGCCTAGCCCATGCCATACTTTGGCACACATGGTGAGCTGAAAGGGTGACACCCTTAAAAGGCCGTTTTGCTTTCAGACGAGCTTGATAGAGTCGGTTTTTAACGGTTGAGGTTGAAATGCATCTTCCAGTGAGTGTGCGGAATTCTCTATTGATGGCAGGGGCCGATTTAAACCTATCGCGTAGAGCAGTTAACGTAATGAGACGATCCTGTCGTGGTGTCGTTGATTTTGGTCTACCACGCCCAGGTCTCGTTGCAACCCCACCCGTTTGACGGTACTTATCCCACAGGTGTGAAATTACACTTTTTGATTTACCTATCTGCCGGGCAACTTCACATAATAATGCCCCCGCCTCTATCATCCCCACAATTCTCCATTTTGTTGCTTCACCGAGATACTGCCTCGGAGGCATTTCTGTCAGTAAGTGTCAATCTCTATTGCATAAGTGATTGCGACTTCTCCAGTACATTTACAGGAGTTAACTTCTGCATGCACGTGTAGCACGTGCTGGGCATGCATTATGCGAAATTCCATTGTCATTGGATGTTGCGTTTGGGAGATACGCCACGATAACGGACCCTGTCACAGTCAAAGTCATCTACATTCAATTTCTTGGTTCCCTTATTTTCTGTCGGTAGTATAGCTGTGAAAGTATTTACACTGGTTTACGTTTTGAGGAATTTTTTTGTAAACTGATAATAGGGGTAAGTAATATGATACTTGTGAACGGGTAACTGTGACATGTTGCAGAGGACAGGTCTGATTCAAAATAATTTCTTCTGGAAACAATATTCGGAAATGTGTCTTTGTATCAGGCAGATATAAACAGCAGTTCATTTGGGTTTATTTTTGCCTTTTTTTCCTTTTCACAAAATGTGTTCTATTGGTATCCAAGATTACAGTGTCATGCATATACAAAACTCTGACACACACGAATAAACGATGTATCGGAGTATGTCAGTAATATTTTAATAGACATGTATACATGTAATTCAGTAAAAGAGAAGGATGAAGTTATATGCGGAGACATTTGAAAGTCATCCAAGTATTGACAAGAGAAGCCCTCACTTGTGATTGACATTTCTATTTCATTATTGGCAATTTTTCACAAAGAATATTTAAACCTGGGATAGTCTTGGATAGTATTGAGTTGACATGGATAGAGATGTTTACGGGATCATCAGGTATATGTGCTAAACATCTATGGACAGACACATGTTATTTACCTCAACGTTATCACAGCTGTAGAAGTCAAGAGGCGCAAACAACAGCAGTATCGACTAAAAACATGTCTGTAATAAAGGTTGATCATAATCAAATTCCATACAAACGAGAATATTGAGAGGTAAAGAAAATTAATTCACTACCGTCAAGCTGTAAAAAGGAGCTTTATATTTTCTTGTTCTAATCCCAGGGAAAGGGAAATGATCTTCAGAATGAGAATCAATCCTTTCGAGCCTTTTTTTCTGGGCTGAGGCTTGTTCTCAATGGACTCGAAATCCAGCTCAACTTTAGTGCGTTTATTCCGGTTGTACTGGCTGAAAAAGACATAAAACTACAATCAATCGGTACCGTTTAAGTGCTGTTTCGGTTTTACAAAAGTAGTTCATTATGGAAACAAAAACAATCATTTCCATGTCATCACATGCTGATCTGGATTTTAAATGAAATCCTAACGTGTACCCCAAAACGTTAGATGTTATCTTTGTAGAGTCAATTAATGAATGGAACTTGACACTCCGCTAAATCTCAACACTAAGTTACCGAGGTAATGTGTATGGAATGTAACCGTCGATGACGGACATAAGGGGAGTGGCAGATTTACAGACTTCATTTCCAGTTGGCACGAGTGGAAAATAATTGATTGATAATGAGACTGAACAGAGAAGATTTTCTGGGTTTCTATAAGAATAAAAAGAAGACGAAACCCAGAAAATGCTCTATATTCATCAAATAGTAGTTCTAAAATGCCAAACAAGCAGATAATCATACTATAAGACTCTTTACAGTCTAATCCATGATGATGTAAATGATTAATGTTTCTTTACACATCTTAGATAGGGCGACAATGCGACAACGCGACATATTTTGACCTTGGAAAGTGTCGCTATGTCGCGTGTCGCACTTTGGAGGAACAGAGAAAATGTTTTTTGAAACGCGACACGCGACATCGCGACAATGCGACAAATGGGCGAAATGTCGCACTGTCACGCTTTTGGTTAATTTTCACCTCATTTTGCTTGTTTTTGAGAGGGCGACAACGCGACAATGTCCCTTCTCGGATTCCATATTGTTACGAGTGTGTATTTTCTGTTTATCTTATTATTAATTCAGTAATAAATATTATTGGGTCACAATGTTTAGTGTTTTGAATATTAAATATGATGGGTCACATTTCGTTTTAATAGCTGGTCAACACTTTTATAATTCTTGTTTTCCGGAATTTATCTGCTCCTAGTTTTGGATGTTCACTTCCGGGATACTGTTTCGAGACCATTCTACAGTGTTAACGATGTTCGTTTGTGCCCGAACTTTCGGGAAATGACTTTGTAAATATATATATAGGCTGGTTGCCGTGAGGAGGGTGACACTTAGTTACATCTCTAGTAGTATATACAATGGGGGTTTTAAAACACTTTCAAGAAAAGTCTCTACAAAGCCTTATTTACTAAATAAGGCTTTGGTTGGGTCCTTAGCTCTTGCTACTATTACCCCTACTACTTAACGTGTGTTGGAGGTAACACTGTGCCGTACGGTACGATCAATAATTCTTCTCTTACAAACCCCCTACCCGGCCCATCCCTCAAGTAGTACAAGTTAGGTTCGTCGGCTTTCATATCCACTTTATCTATGTTGTAAGTTTTGACTGACCATATAGGATCGGTGGCCCGCTTACGGCTATCACCCTCGTGTTCCCCCGGCTGGTATAGATACCTCACTAAGGCCCTATCTGGTATCTGTTTCTCCTTCCCACGCAATGGAGCGGCCGACTCTGCAACTATTGATTTTAGTTTGATAGCGTCTGCCGGTTTCTTACCGGTGAGACGGGTGACTTCATGGTTGATTGCCGACACCACCTTGGGTAACCTCGTGACCCATTCAGTCGATCGTTTTCCAGGGGTGACCATCTTCCTAGCATACTGATGGCCGAACAAGCGCTCAGCCAAAGTCCTATTAAATCTCTCAACTATGGCTTGGCTGCGATGGGCTCCGGCCGTGCCACGCCTGACCTTTGTATCGTGTTTGGCTAGCAGTTGTGACACGGCACCCATGAACTCCCGTCCGGGGTCAACTTGCAGCTCTGTTGGCCACGTCAGCGGACTGCGTTTGTATATGCGTTCGAATCCTCTGGCTACCTGGGCCGAATCTTTCGTGGTCAAGGGTTCGGCTTCCTTGTAACGACTGGCTACGTCCACTACGGTTAAGGCATACTTGTACCTCTTGTCGTGGGGTAGGAACAGTAGGTCTGCCTGGTGAACGCTATTAGGTATGTTAATACCGAACCTCCTTCTAGGCACGTAGCGTGGTGCCGGCAAATAGATCTGCCACAGGGCTTGTTTTTCAAGCCACGCTTTGGCTTCCTCCGGGGGTACTCGCGCTATTTTAGCTAGCTTATCTACTGCGCTAGCTCCTTTCCAGTACCCACGCGGGCTGTAGTAAATAGCCTCAAATTTTTTCATGTCCATACGCGTATGTGTTTATCCCATCAATAGCTATCCAACGTTTCGTGTCCATAGGCGACAGGGACGTCTTGTTTATAGTCAGTCCGTATATCTTATGTCCATCACTTCTAAGTGTGTTCATTTTATGCCTAAAGGTACGGGTCTTGAACAGGGCTTCCTTGAATCTGGCGTGTTTGATGTGTTGTTTCACCACATACTTCTTAACCCCCTTAGCCTTCCGGATCTCACTATTGTCGGCTTTCAGTATGGAGTACATCTTAGGTCTCAAACCTATGTACTCAGCTATGGGCGTGCCAGCACACTCGTCCTTCATCTTACCTAGGACCTTTTTATTTACCGTACTGTGTATGGTATGGGTCTTAGGGTAGTTGCTGGTGTCGTATAAATCGAGGTGTTTTTTCATGTCCTCGTACACGTCCTCGGTTCGAATCTCCATCAGCAGGGAATCCGTGTCAGTGTACAGCACTTCACACCTGTCACCGTACTGTTTCTTGAGCTCGTTGTAGTAAAAGTCGTACATCAGGTGTTTGGATAAATCGAGGATGCTCATCCCCACGTAAACAGGCCGGTTGAATTTTATGTGGCTTTTCTTCATGTGTAGGGCAACCAGGTTGTCTGTGAATATCTTACTACGGTTGAATGCCGGACTGGCTATCAATCTCCTGAGCTTGTCTTCCTCACTCGACCGAACCAGCTTCACGGTCACGCGTTTCCTCAGGTTCTCCATAGTCTTACCAAACACCGAATTGTTCATGAGCTTGTAGAGATTTTTCTCAAAATCACTGGTGGCTTTTTTTCGTAGGTCTGTGTTCATTCTGATGTAGGGCTCCATCCATGGGCTCTGGTCGAACATGAGCACCCTGTGTATTTTGGTCAGCCTCATACCCAACGACAGGTACAGCTGTAGGTTGCGATAGTGAACGATGTACTTGGTCTTATTCATTAAGTTAGGCACGAGTTTTTCAACGTCTGTCACACGCCCACCTAACAAGTTATGTTGGTACTCAGACATCCAGTCTGGGTTAACCCTCATACGTTCGGGGGCCAGGGGGTAGCTGTTGTGCGATGTGTGTAATTCCTTGGTATACTCTAAGTCAACCTCGAGGATATAACCTTTGTTCGAATCTGGTGCAACCCCCATAACATCAACGTGGGGTACCCATTCGAATCCCCCTGTAGGTAGATACTGGCTCATGGCCCAGCCGTACAGGTTGTTTGCGTCGAGGTAGAGAATGTGATTGGTTGGCTTGTTAGGATCGTAACCTTTCACGTATTGATTATTTGCTTTCGCGTATCGTTTGGATGCCATGGAAATCCCACCTCGCAAGCCTTTCTCAATGAATAGGTGCATGTCGTAATCTGTGAGCAATTCCAAATTAACTCCGGTCTTTTTAAGCAAGGCGTCCCACGACAGACCTGGGCTGGTGTAATACCATGCGGGGTCGAGTTTATACTGCTTGAAACACGTCCGCCTAAACGTCTCAAACACGTCGGCTAACAGCAGTACATCTGTCCTCAAGTACAGGTCGTGATAATCTCCCAGGTTCTTACAACCCAGTTTATTCCATACGTTAGTCGCGTGCGAGTAATCATCTCGTGAGACGGACGCCTCATTCAGCTTGCTATAAAAGCAGTCAATAGGGGGTAGTCTGGTCTCGGCGAACTTGACCCAACTATCCATGTACTCATAGGGGTACACACCCTTCCTCATAAGCAGGGGTCTAGTCTCGGCGTCTGTGTATCGATCGGTGATAGGGAAGGTATTGTTGGCCTTGACCAGACTGTCAAGTGACGACAGGAGGAACTGAAACGAGTCAATGAACCTAAGTCCGTTTAAGCTGAAGGAGATGTATCTCTCCATGTTGTTGGGGATGCACGTTATATTACCATCGATTTTCGCGATGGCCTGCATGATCAAGTGTGAGTCGTACCCTCTCAAGTTGTGAAAGGGGATGTTTATTGTCTTAGGGTTGATTTTAAGCTTGAGGTTGCACGCGCTGTGAGCGGCGCCTCTATACTTACCAGTTATGTGGCAGTGATCTCTCACCGAATCACCGTTAAGTGGTGAGTCACACACGTGACAGTTAGTGCTACTAGCGTGAGCTAGCCTGTCGACTCGGGTCATACGTATGGGAGCGATTCTATACAATGTATTCCTAATAATTTTTTCTTCCTCCTGCAAACACTTTAGAAACCTTTCAGCCGCGTCAGGGCCCCTATACACTACCGGAGCTTTCGTTTCCCCGTCACAACGGACGACAATGTGTCCAAACCCACAGGCTTTATGCTCTTGTTTGGGGGAATCCCCCACAACTAAGGCTTCGAAGTCGGCGTATATGATATAAGGCACAGACATTTGGTTCTTGTGGTTACTGAATTTTAGGATATTATCACCTTCCTTAGGCATGTTGACTCGTATGGCCGTCTGCCCCACACCTTGACAATCATCCCGGTGGGATTCTAATAAATCAGCTCGTGTGAAGCCATGTAGACATCGTTCACAGAAGTGGGTCTTTTCTCTGTGTGCCGATTGGTCATACAACAGCCTGCTAAAGTGTTTTATCCATGTGTAGTGATACTTGTCACCTCGCTGGATCATGAATATATTGATAACTTGGCGATCCTTCACTTCGCTGACCCTGTGTACTATTGTTGTGTTACCTTCGTGCCCAAAGACATTTATAGCCAGATTATTCTGTTTTTCTACTTTAGTGATCTGGGATATGGGGGTGGGTTCATCTATACCATCCCAGTTGAGCCCATCATCCTGAGGATAATTAGAAGACCTGTTCGGATTAGTGTCAGCTGGAAATAAGGCTGACCTGATAGCTAACCTCAGGCAATCGTTTCCTCTATTCTTAACGTTTACTATGGCATGTTTGTTCCTATAGTAGGGGGACAAGGCTAGGTATGACCCGCCTCTGAATGGCACGTAGTTAGCTATGTCTAGATAGACATTATCGATTTTATCTACAGCCCACCCGGACCCCAAGTGTGTGTAGCGTTCTAGGTATTCTCGTATCTGCTGAAAACTGGTATCGATTGATGCGTCAATGGTCTCTGTATGTGTGACAACCTCTTGTTTACCTCGGAAGTAAGGCTGAACATACTCAGTGGTCCCTGTGGGCCCCCCAACCTGCTTATCGAGCGACATTTTCACTGTGATCTGAAACTTGATACTTCCTAGGTTATTTAGTTCCTGGTTGACCTTATCAGCTATCAGAGGCTTGATATCTGTAATGTCTATGTTTCTATCAACGTGCATGCGCCAACCTCTCAAATAGTTGCCTACAGCGCGCTCAGTGCGCACGAACTGTAGGTCAATAGCTCTATTCTGTCGTAATAATTCTACAAGCTGTGGTTTTCTCATACGGGAATACCCGCCTAAACCCAAATAGTGTGCCTCGGCTTTCAGTTGTTTTACAGTGGGAACGGGGGCATGTGATAACAATTCGACTAACCCAGCTCTCCCCAGGTTTGAATAACCCGTGTATCCAAGCTGTTTTGCTTGAGCTTTTAATTGTTTTACCGTAGGAGGGGCTTCTAAACCTAGTAATCTCAACAATGCTGACTTCCGCATTCGAGAATACCCGATCACACCTCTCTGTTTTGCGACCCGCTTAAGCTCGCGTACAGTAGTCATAGTGTTTACACCTAACATAACCAATGTCTAATTGGTTCACAGTAAAGGGAGGTAACCCTTGATAAAAAATATGTGGCTGTTGGATATAGTGTTCCTTGTGTATGTATATGAGTAAACATTTATTTGGAGTCTATCTTGAGAAGTCGCCTACGTTCTTTTATGTAGTCCTTTTTATTCTCGTAGATGAGTTGATGTCTGACTACGTTCGCTCCGTGAGCTTTACATAGACAGTAGTGTCCTTTAACCCCGATACCACACACAGAACACGTGTAGTTAGGACTTCCCATATGGAAACAACAGAACCCCTGATTCCTGCATTTCCTACCACAGGCCTCGGTCTTCCCCATAAGTATGTATTCGCATCGGTATGGAGCGGGTCTCATGTTTACTTATATAGGTATTTAATTTAATTGCTTCGCAACCAACGCAGTAGCTGCTATACCCAACACTATGAAGCCCAGTTCACGATCCATTTGTCCCTTGGATGGTGTGTAGTACTGAGCGAGTGTGGGTTTATTGAGCGGTTCCAATCGTTTACCAGTTAGTAGGTAGTATTCTTTCATTGCTTCATCGACATCGTTGAATGTTTGAACGGCATGGTTTTCACGCTGGAGTTGTTCGTTAATAAAATCGATCCTCTGGAGGCGTTTTTTAGCGTACTCGGCCTGTGCCTTTTGTAAGTTCTCAGTAGCGAGATCGTGCCGCTTCCTTTCTTCCTGTATTTCAGCCGCGTGGTCATCTCGTAGTTTCGAGAAGAGGAAATTACTCCCGGAAAATGCCAGGGCATTCACTAACGCCCCACCGACCATCATAGCTATCGTGGCCATCCTATATTTATTTCATTATATTATCAGGTATTATCCCTTGTTTTACTAGGATGTCTTTTGTGGCCATCGCCATACCAAGGTTCATTATGAGCATACCCATATCCTGCAGGTTGAAATCTAGCTTGATAGTTGGTTGTTTAAGCACCATTTTAGTCAACCGAGCGTACCCTACGGCTAGACTGGCGACCACTGTGGCGTGGTATGCGTCGTTGACGAACGTTTTCCCCTCAGACATTATGTATATATAACAATATTTAAATTATAACATGATATGCGGGTCGACAGTGGGGGTTACCACTTCACTGTTGGGAGGTACCACCTCACTGTGGGAGGGTACCCCCACGTATAACCATGTTATAACCACGGCAGCGCCTACAGCCAACAACAGTCGGGGGTTGATAATTTTATGTTGGTTACACCACCGTTTTTTACCGGCAGCTACTCTCTTAGGATTCTTCTGCCTGGTTACTGTTGGGGTCACTTCCGTCACCTCGGGAGGGGTCACTTCCCTCACCTCGGGAGGGGTTTCCCTCACTGTGGGGGGTATCACCTCGGGAGCAGCATCCATCTATACTATTATTATTATTTTTTCTCTCAAATTGACAATGCTTTGCCGTGATAATCGCCGCCGTCACTGGAGCCAACAACATGCCATATTTGTGGTACAGCTCGCAGCTGATAGAGCTCACGGCGTGTTCGATAAAACGGTCTTTCTCGAGGTCTTCCCACAGGTAAAGTCGGCGCTCTGGGGGAATGGGAAGGAAGTATGATACAATACCGGTGTATATCTGGGTCATAGCCGATCCTATTGTCTTTGTCATTTCTGCTCCGAGTCGGGACTCGTATCTAGCGTACAGCTTATCGATTTCTTCGGCTGACATTTTGTGAATTTTATCCGGAGTGTAGTCTCCAAAGTAATGTTTGGCTTTGCCGCCAACAGCCAACGACACCAGTTTCTCTCGCTTATCATCATCCACTACCCCAGGTACCAACAATTGTTCGAGCAATTCCTCACACTCCATCTTATAATATAACAAGTAAGATTTAGTTTTAACTATATAATACCCGATGCAGACAAAACACAGAGAAATGAAGGTTAAGTTGCACACGACAAACACTTCAAATATCATAGCTATACTTAGCATTTGCTTAGCTTTAGCTTAGCTTTGCTTAGCTTTGCTTAGCTTTGCTTAGCTTTAGCACACCCTATATGCTACTGGTTGGTCGGTCTTGAGCACGAGCTTAGCGTGTTTAGTTTCAGCGAGCTGTTTCTTCACCCGTTCCCGTTCTAATTTGCTCATCACATCGTTCTCTCTCAAACACTCCTCGAACGAATCCCTGTCCTTGCAGTGAAATAAGGCCACCCATCGCGTCTGCTCCCTGAGGTCTTTCAACACCGAGTTGAACTTCTGCGTTAGCACCCAGACGCTGTGATTTGCATGCCGGCCGGAGAAGGCCAGGTACGATAGCATGTCTCTCTTTTTAGTTATCTCGCGATTAGCGCTGCAGTCGTACAGTATGAACAGCATCGGTTCCCCTTTAAATTTCTCGTGAAGAGCTTTCAACCAGTCCTGCAGGCGTGTTCCAGGGTCGATTTTGTGTACGTCCGGGTCCGTCATCACCCAAGGTCGCGCGTACGTTTTATTCATGCTCAGAGTAGGGCACATGATAACGATGTTATCGAACACATCCTTGTAGTAACCCTCCAACATATCCAACACGAAAACGGTCTTCCCACAGCCAGTCTGCCCGCACACTATGGCGCAGTGTGGGTCAGTGGGTAGGTCAATAGATGGCTTGCACGAATCTCCCATTGTCTATATTAAGTTGCGCGTCCATAATAACGTACAGATATAATTTCAACTTACCAGCGGGTTGAGCCTTCTTAGTAATCTGGATGGTTATCCCTTCGCTGCCGTTATCTATACGGCGCCCGCTACCGTGCAGTTTATCATCATCCGTGGATCGCATGTCCAACCATAGGGCGTACTTGGTGGTCAGGTATTCACCAATCTGCACGGAGCCGAGGTCCAGGTCCTTTGTTATGTAGTCCCCCACTGGTAGCTTTTTTATCTCATCCCACTGCTGGTGTGGTCTCATACCATGACTGAACAGCTGGTTGGGCACGCCCTCGATGGTCACTTCCACCTTTTCAATCTCGGGGTTGAAAAACTTCTCGCTGTCCCTCCGGAATGGCTCGTAATCCTCCACGGGGACGACCAGGATACCTTTCATCGATCGCGCCGGCACGTTCAGGTTGATATTCCACACAGTGTCGCTCTTATCTCGCACGACTGATCTATGCCTCAGTATGCGATCATACAGTATAGCCATCTTCCCAGAGTACTGGCTTCGAACCTGCCTGGCCAGCTCCGGGCTAGTGACCATGTCGAACTCAAGAGAGATGTTGTCTATGGCATAACTGGCCTCATCACCGTTCGGCGTATGCACTACTTTGCTATAGTCATTAAACGTGAGCTCGTATTCGAGCCTATCACCCAGCGCGGCCTGGTAAAACGGCGCGTGTCCCGTGAGCAACTCGAAGTCGAGCGGCACGCAGAATCGATTCCCGTATGCTCGAGCGATGGCCTTTTCACCGTCCGATAGCTTGTCTAGCTGGTCTGTCGTGAAGGCATACCCTATGCGCGACCGGGTTGATTTGCTGATGCCCTGGTACACATCATTGACTCGTTCTCCCTCGCTTTTCCAGAGATCCCCGTAGCAGTGAAACACGTCGCTGTCGTCGATGCTCAGCACCTCGTTACCGCTGATCTTGACGGTCGTTTTCTTGATGATAGCTCGACCCACGTTCCACACTAGCTCGCGTTTGTCGTTGTCGGAGGTCAACGTGATATTGAACGCCAGTCGAACAGTGCCTGGTAGAATGAGGTCATTCTCACCAAGGTTTGGAAATCTAACCAGCAGAGTTTGATTCTGGTCTATCTTGCTGGGATTGTTGGTGATGGTCACCGACTGACGCACGGCTCTGGCTCCTAATGGCTCTCTCAATCTTCTGAAAGGATCTAATTTTCTGCCGTACATTGTTATATATAAATGAAATATATTTTTAATACTAAATAATGGATGAAGACATACCTATGGATGATATGTGGGACGATAGTGCCCAGGCATTCAATGATGACCAGGAGACCTCATTCTCGCAAGGTGGCTCACTCATGGAGGGCGCCGTCGACGATTATTACAACGCAGTTGAAAATAAATCCAAACTCAAGCCGTTGGGAAGGAACTATTCCAGGTTTACCCTCGATAGCAATGGCACGCTGCGTTTGAAGGCTCACCCGGAGATCGATCTCGTGCATAAACGCACGAGAGAACCGCTTGCTTTATCAACACTGAGCAGTCGACATGGGAGTAACTTTGTCCGCGATGAACTAGGCTTCATAGATTACGGTGGCGCGCGACCTAAGCAGTATCCTCCGAAGTTAGTTCAAAGTCTGGAAGGCATCAGGGACGCCACATCGGATCAAAACATGACTTATGATATTGAAAAGGTGTTGGCCGACTACAAGAACAAGCCCTTCCCGGGTCTCGAAATTACCTTTCGGGAACTGAAGGGGTTGGACCTGTTGATGCAAACCATTCGTGGTCAGCTCTGGAAAAGCACGGCCAAAATGAGTGAGATAGACGACCACATCGCCTATGAAAAGGAAAAACTCGGTGAAACTGAGGACGAGTCTATGAAAGCCACCATCGAGGAACGAATACGTAATTTGGAAGATGAAAGGCAGACCTGGTTGGAGACAGCGTCCGGCTACAAAGAAAAGCTTAGATCCCAGACCAACCGTGTGCGGGAAACCATCAATCAAGTCCTCCACCGAGACACCACGTTAGCAGACAGGATTCGGATATTGTTCCGGGAGCAAGGGATCACCATCGCCAGCATTCTGACTGCATTGGGTTTCATCATATCAACCCTGGTGGTGTCACTGACAGGGGGTACTGTGGGGCCTGCCGGCGGCGGGGGAACTCCCACACCTGCCGGCGGTGGGGGTGTTAAAGACTGGATAAAAAAACTCGGGGAAGGCCTAGCTAAACTGGCTGGTAAAGCCGCCGAAGCCCTCCCAGGCATCCTGGGTAGCATCGTCTCGTGGTTGTTTTGCGCTCTGGCTAAAACTGCCACGTGGCTCAGTCAAAACCTGTGGGCAGCCATCGTCGCCGTGGCGGGTCTGGTGTACGTAGCGGCTAAGAAAATTTTAACCAAATAAGCCCCAAAGCTACCCCACCAACCACCAGGGCCGTTTTACTATCGATGTGGTTGGTGGCCTGAATATGGGGGTGTGTGGGGGGTACCCCCACATGAACTTTAGACTCCGGGGGCGGCGCCACTATACCCGTTTCACGTGGTGGGATGTGTGGGATATAGGGGGTGTTAATATCGGGGTTGATACCCAACTTTTGATCCGCCGTGGCTATGACTATTTTGTTGTTATAACCCACCACTTTTTTTACTCTCAGTTGCATATCACTCGGAGCCATGTACAGCCCCACACCAAACACGTAATTGACTTTCGATCTGGCGTATTCTAACACGTTTTGATAACGGTCGATGGCCCGCGGGAGATCAACTGGAGAATTGATAGCATCCTCAACGTTGGCAACGAACTGTTTCTGAGCGTCGTAAGCAGTTCCCTTACCGAGGATGTTGGAACGCGTCATCGACTGCGCACCCAACAGCGCCCACACGTACGTTCGAATCGAGTCGTTCAAGCATATTGTACCAGCACGAGTGAATTCTTTCGATGTTTTTGAGATCATTTTAGTCCAGGCTGTGGCTGCATCAGGATTGGTTTGCTTTATACAGCTGACATGGATCTTTTCATTCGTTGTGGGGCCTGTAAATGTATGACGGTTTGGGTTGTATGAACCATCTTTAGAACCGGCCTGATATGTTCCGGACCTGTAGAAGTACACGAGAACTATACCGAGACCATGGTTCACACCAGGAAGGCGAAAGTCTTTATTCGTTGGAATCTCAAACTCCCCACAAACACGTTCATAAGCGCGTTTATCATAGGGGTTATTCGTCATACTCCACGCTTTATCTTGGGGAAGAGGAGCACTTATTTCCTTCAATATTCGTCTCGTTTGATAATAAATATGAAACAAAATGACTGCCTTCCTCAGTTCGTCTATACCGTAGTCTACTGTCACACCCGACCCTGTCGTCGCACACCACACAGCAAAGTTGAGTTGGTTCTGCCAAAACTGCATTGGGTTTTGATTCCAGTTTACCACCGCCTGCGCGTTATTAACGGACACGATATAGTTTTCAAAGATATTAATAAAGGTTGTTTTAAACCCCGTACTACCTACCACCACGATTTTCAAGTGTGCTAAGTCCATATTATAATATATAATTTATATATTATAATATGTACATAACACTTCCAGGAATAACGAGCGGTGAGGCCGTTCAGCTGACGCACGCGATCGATAACACGTCAGGCCAACTCGAAGTCGCACTCTGCGATATCACCTACCTACCGCAATGGACTAACATCAACGCCAGCAACAATAAGCTGTTCGTCAGTGGAACTCGCAGCCAGATAACTGACGGCTACTACAGCGTGTGCTCTCTAAACGACGAGGTCTTCAAACCCCTGGGAGCCGAACTCAAGATGAACGACTCAAACGGTACAGTGGTGTTAATCAACAACGGAAGAACCTCATTGAGGCTCGGCCGACCATTAGCGAGGATACTCGGTATGTCTCCTGACGAGATAAAACCAACAACAACCGTCACAGGCACGAAGTTACCCGACCTAGTACCATACCGAGAGCTGTACATTCATCTCGGTCAGGTGAGCACAACGTACAACATTCAAGGAGGTCACCCTTCCACTATACTGAGAGCAGTGCCGGTGAAAACTGAGAAATACAACGACGGTAGAACCGAGTCGTTTTCACCACGGCAGTATAAGAGATTAACCCAGGGTAACATACCTGAGCTGACAATATCGGTGTTAGATATAAATCATAATGCTGTAAATATAGGATACCTCAGCTTAACGCTTCATGTAAAATGACCAGCGCACAAGGGCCCGGAGTGAAAAAATGCGTTAATATCGGGATCTCTGACCTCGGAGACACGCGCGGTTTCGACGCTTCCGGAGTAGATGGTAAATCGTACGCCTTGCAACTGAAAAACAACATTTACAAACGCGTTGAAGTCCCCTCCGGTGGAACCCTAAGTGATATAGTAGATACCACAAGAGCAAAAATCAACACTAAGTACGCCCTTGTCAACACCGGTAATAATAATTGGATAATATACCCATCGTTCGGGGGTAAACTGTTCGACTTAGACGATGTTGAGAGCACTACCGTCGCCCGAAACAAGCCATATATGCTCGTCTTCACCGAAGATGACAAGTGGGTGTTGTTACCCGATAACGACTGGTTTCTCAATATTAGACTCGTCTCCCCCTACGTGTTCACGGATAACAAAGACAACCACCTGAACAAAGTCGTGAACAATGGAACCCTGCTCGTGGCTTACGTCCCAACTCAGAGACGTAGCATAGCCGTCAGCCCACTCAACACGTGGTCAGTATACTAGAGAGTCTACCGGCAAACTCAACACTGATCATCAAAGTCTACCTAGGGGAACCATCTGGGAATGATATCGAGATCGTGAAGGGGATCAAACTCAGGTGGGTGAAACGACACCAGTATCAAGTTTGCAACGTTTACGTGCGGGTGAATGTCGGCTCCAACACCAGTCTGCAGGGGGTCAAAGTGATCGTGGAAAACAAGATATCACTAACCAAGATCTTCCTGCCTGACAACATACACTTCATGGGTATGAAGTTCACCCCTGAACTATTATCAGAAAACCAGTTGGAAATTAACGACCTAGGAGATACGGAGGGATTCGATCAGCCTGGTGAGGAAGACACCTTATATATCCTGCACTTCAAAGACAACGTGTACAGACGGGTGTCGTTATCAGATTTTAAAGAGCCCAAATGGCAATAAAAAAAACAATAAAAAAAACACCTCAAGAGTACACCAATTTTTACCCGGGGTGACAATACACTGGTATGAAGAACACCTAGACCAATATTGTCGTATTGTTATACAACAGGATACCCCCACGGGTCCTACAAAACGCTCAATAAGCCTCAGTGGGGTTTTTATTACAACAGGGTTTATTAACCTCTCACCTATTACCCTGACTAGTAGTATAGGACTTGTAGACTTCAAATTCATTGATAGACTATTAACTAAACCCCAATTAAAATATCTTTCATAATATATATTATAGGATGGGTCTGTACCCAGTCGTAGAGGAAGTAGCGAAGACGCTGGAAACCGTAGATGGGTTCCGCTTGAGACAGTTATGTGATGTGAAACGTCAACTAGAACAAGACCGTGACACGCGGAAAGCACTATGTAAAAAGTACAATAGAGCTTTCAATATCGTGGACGGGGCTGACACTACCCTTATGGCAACCAGCATGGGACTAGGGGCGGCAGGCGTTGGGTTGTTGGCTACCATCGTGGCCGCACCTATAGTGCTAGGTATTGAAATAACAGCTGGGGTGGCAGGGTTGGCAGGGTTGGCGCTTAAGTTAGTATCACGCAGACTTCATCGTAAGGTATTGAAACACGACGAGATCAGGGTTCTGGCCGAAGCAAAGCTGAACACAGTGAGTGAGCGTATTTCCACGGCACTCTCTGATAGTAAGATCTCAGAAGAGGAGTTTCGTTCAATCCTCTCTGAACTCACAAAATATAACGGAATGAAACAAGATATTCAGTCCAAGTCTCGTAAGTCTGCTATCAGCGAGGACGAGAAAAAAAAGTACATAGAACAGGGGATACAAAAAGCCCAGCAAGCCTTTATTACGAACACCAAAGAGATCATAGGCGGTTCACGTTAAACTGTTTCATCGATATAAACGTGACATAGGCCGCCAACTTTTTGTAGTAGGGGTAATAGTAGCAAGAGCTAAGGACCCAACCAAAGCCTTAGTTAGTAAATAAGGCGTTGTAGAGACTTTTCTTGAAAGTGTTTTAAAACCCCCATTGTATATACTACTTCTCTGCCAGGCTTGATCATCAAAACCTGTCAACGCCTGACCTACATTATCTGCTGTCCCACCGATCGCTGTGTTTACATTCTGCCATAGTTGATTCTCTCTCACACCAAGACTTTGGTGAGTTTGCTATATTGTCTTTTGTGACCCACTGACTTAGATTTTGTCTTTCTTGAATTGTACCTGAAATCACCCGTGAAGGTCCCGGGGTAGAATAGGCCTTCAGCAACCCATGCTTGCCATAAAAGGTGACTATGCTTGTCGTAAGAGGCGACTAACGGGATCGGGTGGTCAGACTAGCTGACTTGGTTGACACATGTCATCGGTTCCCCATTGCGCAGATCGATGCTCATGTTATTGATCACTGGATTGTCTGGTCCAGACTCGATTATTTACAGACCGTCGCCATATAGCTGGAATATTGCTAAGTGCGACGTAAAACTAAACTCACTCACTCACTCACTGTACCTGAAATCTGCATTGTTATATTGACTTGTGACTTTGTATACCTTACTCTCGTTGCATAATACAGAATTTGAACACAAACGACTTGTCTTTGTTCTTTTTTGCTGGTTTACAAGGGGATTACTTAAATTGTTGTCACGGTAAATTCTTAATCGTAACAAAATAAGTGGGAAACCCAGGTAGGCATCAATAAATTACATGAAACAAAACCCTATATTGGCTATATTGTCAGTCCAGATTTGAAGAGGTAATCATGCGGCGATGTCGTATTGGCCATACTATACATATGGAAATTAATTAAGCAACACCAAATTCAAAGACACATAAAAACTTAACAAAGTTTAACGAAGTAATTTTGATGATTGATTATTCAATTTTGATGTATTGACATACAGCATGAGCTTTTCATGGGTTGATATGACGCGCGTGAAGCTTGCACAGCGCACGTGCATTGCTTTAACCTCAACTTTCGAAAAATGCACTTTTTCCCTGGGGTGTTTACAAGCGCAGGTTGTCGATTGCATTCGGTTTTTCATTCATTTCAATGTCATGGCACGTAGGAAATTATCAGAGGCCACTCGTTGGCAAATAATCGGCATGAGGAATGCTGGTATGTCTCTAAGACAAATCGGGACTCAAATCGGACGACATCATTCCATAATTTCAAAACTTTTGAAAAAATACCGGGCCACTAATGAAGTTAAAGACCTGCCTAGACCAGGAAGACCCAGGAAGACCACAGTCCGGGAGGACAGAGCTTTACTGAGACTTGTACGGCGCAGGTCCTTCGACTCGAGCTCTCGGTTGAGACAGGAGTGGCTTCCAGGGAGACCCATCTCGAACAGGACTGTTCGGAATCGTCTGAAAGCTGCAGGATACCGGGCAAGGAGGCCAATCAAGCGACCCAGACTGTCTCCAGCCCATAAGGCAGCCCGACTGGCCTGGTGTAATGACCGTTTGCACTGGAACATTGCCTCTTGGAGGAAGGTCCATTTCTCAGATGAGAGCCGGTTCTTGCTGCACATGGTGGACGGTCGTACTCGGGTCTGGAGGCAGAGGAACACAGCAATGGCTCCACGGAACATCCAGGAGACTGTGGCCTTTGGGGGAGGTTCCGTTATGGTATGGGGGTGCATTTCCATGAACTGCAAGTTGGATATCATTACCATCCGTGGCAACCTTAACGGTGTTCGTTACCAACAGGAGGTTCTTGACAGGGCTGTGGTACCTCATTTTGAGAACCATCCTCTGGCAACGAGACCCATATTTATGGACGACAATGCTAGACCTCACAGGGCGCATGCTGTAAATGATTTTTTGCGGCAAAATGCAATTGACAGAATTCCATGGCCTGCCATGAGCCCTGACCTCAACCCCATTGAACATTTGTGGGACTTTATTGGCCGTCGTGTGAGGCAGAGAGACCCACCAGTCCATAATCTCAACGAATTGACGGCTGCCCTGCATGAGGAGTGGAACAGGATCCCCCAGAATCAGATCCGGAGACTCATCCAAGGAATGAGGAGGCGTCTGGAATCGGTGGTGCGTGCGCAGGGAGGACACACTAGATATTGATGAAAGTCGGTGTGCAGACTCTCAGATGACTGTTCTTTCTTTCCATGTGACATTTGTGTTAATACACCTGACAACAACGTCTGTGGATGAATAGTAAATTGTGTCCATTTTTTCATGAATTTAAGACAGTTTTAAGAATTTGGATTTCGTTGCAATAAAGCAAAGTCTTGATACTTTTTCCCTTTAAGTTGTTTGTCAGAGATCGTCTGTTGAATAAAAAAGTGTCAAACTATATCAACCCGGCATATTTTGATTGTCAGAACACTTCAAAGTTGCTCCAATAGAAAAAATTGGGGTGTTGCTTGATTAATTTCCAGGTGTATAGATATACTCATTCATACCTATTGAAAGGTGAGGATCCTCCGTTTTGCATCCCTTGCGATGAGAGAACCACGATCAAGCATATTTTTCTTGACTGTGTTGAATTCTCCATCATAAGGGATAAATATTTCAATGTAAAAACAATTAAGGACCTTTTTAACACCGTACGTTCTCATTTAATTCTTGGATTTTTAAAGGAAATTGATTTCATCATTGAATTGTGATTATTATGTTCTGTAGATAGCTGAATTTTAATTCATGGTAGTTTAGATTAGTAACATGAATTGTTAGTGGCTGTATCCTCAAAGGGGGTTGAAGTACCGTAATATTTGGCCTCCTGAGAGGGTACGTACGTCCCAAAACATTTCCTGTACGTTTAAACTTCCACTGTTTTTAATCGTAGGATATGTGTATTTTTAATTTTTGGCTAGATGTGACTAAATTGCTAACAGCTGAGGGGATGATGTAAATCCAACTGGGGTCCATGCAGGTAGCAAAGGTACTGTAAGTCCCCATGGCCCCTAGTATGGTTATCTACCTTCAGTTGTTGGTAATCTATAGCCTGATTTTATGTTGTATTGTCCGAATAGTGATATTAGTTTTAACTTTCCACAATAGTTTTAATCCCGTTTGTGATATTCTAGTTGTTTTACTGTACCTCGTTGACAGGTTTTTATAGTATCCATATATTTCATTTCAGTATTAAACGGTCTCGTCACGATATGACTGAGATATTGCCGATGTGACGTTAAATATTAACTCACTCACTCACTCACTCACTCATCCACTCACTCTTCTTGATAACTTGCGTCACAGGGACCTGCGGTGACCCCGGTCAGCTGGGGTGTGGGGTTCCCCCACTCGGCTGTCCACAGGACTCTCCACCTGGGTTGTCTCCACTAAGCTGTCGTCCACTAGGGTGTGGGGTGTCACCACTGCAGGACTCGCCATATTTTATAATATTATTGTTATTATTTGTTTTGTTAAAATTACAATGCTTTGCCGTGATAATCGCTGCCGTCATCGGGGCCAGATACATGCCATATTTGTGGTATGGAGTAAAACTTATATAGCTCAAGGACGACGTTCCGGTTGGATCGGTAAAAAGTGGGACGCTATGCCGGTGTAAATCTGGGTAATAGTAGAACCTATGACTTTTGTCATCTCGGCTCTCAGTTGTGCCTCGTACCTAGAGTATATTTTATTGATTTCCTCGTCCGACAGTTTCTGAATCTTATCAGCAGTTGTTGTCGCCTAAATATTGCTTTCCCTTACCACCCACTACAAGCGTTATCAGTCTATCACACTGCTTGTTATCCTTTAACCAACAACTGCTCTAGTAATTCATCACACTCCGTTTTATAATATAGTACTCAACATACTAAACACATAGAGATAAAGGTTAGATTACACGCGACTAGAACTTAAAAAACTGTGTGTGTGTGTGTGTGTGTGAGAGAGAGAGAGAGAGAGAGAGAGAGAGCGAGAGAGAGAGAGAGAGAGAGAGAGAGAGAGAGAGAGAGAGAGAGCATGAGGTTGCAAGGCACTTCGGCGTACCCACACAGACCATCTCAAACCTACGGACGCGATACAACAATACTGGGAGCGTTAATGGCAAACCCAGGTCAGGTCGACCTAGAGTTACCACGCTGCCCAGGATCGCTTCACCCGTTTGAGCAATCTCTGTTCTAGCACAGCGGGCACATCATCAACAACAATTGAAATCTCTGGACTGAGTCGAATCTCCGACCAGACACTACGCAATTAGCTATGGGAGGCCAGACATTTTGCCATGAGACCAGTTCCGCGTCATGTCGTTCCTTTCATAAGCGTCAACGGTTGATCTTTGGAGCATGACAATGCTCGACCTCACGTTTCATGTGTTTGACAGGATACTATTGATCAATTGATCGACGCCTACACCGGCGTAGTCCGACAGACAGTCCTCAGACACTACAGGTCCTGCTCACAGCACTTCAGCAAGAGTATGAAGACATTCCTCAGGACAGCATTCGTCATCCCCTTTCTTCTGTAGGTCATCGCTGCCAAGCTGTTATCGATGGTCATGGTGGTCACACCAGATACTGGCATTTCACTCTGACCAAGTGGCTTTAAAAGATGACCCAAAGAAGTGCCGAGGGGAGACTGAGACTTCATGTTACCTGTGCTAACGGTGGTACACAAGAGTAAAGACATGCATATGCCACATTAACAGACAGGAATTGTGATAAGAGTGGGGTAGGTTATTTTAGCTTTTCATAAGCAATATTTAATTATTTCAACAGATTCTTCAATTCCCATATTTTCCTTTTGCAGATTATACATTTATATTTGTACATATTTGGCCATTTAAGATAAGTTCATCAATGCAAGACGACGTTCTCTTTCAAAGGCTGTGCAACTAACTAAATAGTGGATGTCATTAGCAATGGATGGCTAATCTCACAGAGGACATGTTCTGTCCTCATGGGATGAGCCACGACATCAACCTGTTTGTACTGGAAAATTGTTGGTACATGCTTTTAATTTCGAAAACGAGACATTTTTCGAGAAATTGTTCTAAAGGCGGGATTTCTTTTATTACTTATAATTAATTCCTTTACAACTATTAATAACGGAACTTCGCCAGGATTGATAGAAGTGGTCTCTTAAGGTAATTTCTACTTGTGGTGAAATCCGTTTGGGGGAATGTATATGTGGATATCTGAACACGTCACTCAGTCCGCCTCTGTTCAGTATATCCTCTACATTATTAAGCCAAACATTTTCTTTACCATTTTTTATTTTATCATACATCAGATAATCAAGGATTGTTTTCGTCGTCCTGCTTTTATTACTAGTCAAAGTGATATGCAAAAACATGATAGTTCTTTTCGCTATTTTAATGTAGCGATTCTTGAACCGGTTGATAGTTTTAGAAACTGAAGATGGAGTTTTCCAATAATCTCTATAATGTCATAGTACCAGAATTCACATCCATACAATAAAATGGTGTCTGTCATGACATCAAACTCCTCAAAGGGGCTATCTAACTTTACATGAATACTCTTTGCTCCCCACAAAAGACAAACCATGGCTTTAAATGCAATGAGTCAACTGCTTTTATTGGTAAACTTAATTTTCTATTTCTATGAAATGATATGAAAGGAAGGGAAGGAAAATTTCTTGATCACCTAATACAAAACGTGTTTTATACCTATTTTGGGGTCCTCAACCCGAGGTATCACGACCTAGGTTTTTGAGATATTAACTTCCAGCTTCCAGCACTTACAGTATTCATTAAAGGTATGTAAGGATTGTTGCATAGAGCGGGGGTCATCAGCAAACAGAACGGTGTCATCTGCTTAGAGAAAAACTAGAACATGTTACTAGTTTTTATCATCTATACACTCGAGTTGAACCCCCTTGGAACTTGCTGTGTGAAGTTGTGAATCGCGGTCATTTATCAAGAATGAGAATAAGGGAGGTGATCGGTTTTCACCTTGTCGTACGCCACAGTAACAAAGGGGATAATTTGGTTGTGTATCATTAATAACGATGCATGATTAGATGTTTTTTATGAACGTTTTCGACAACATTGAAACAAATTTACCTTTAAAGCCGTATCTTTATAATTTATGCTACATTCGAATTCGCCAAACATTATCAAAGCCTTTCGAGAAGTCAATAAACGTGCAATGCGATGTTTTCTCTGGTGATTTTAAGCGTTGCATACGCATATTTAGTGCGAACAAATTGTCTATTGCGGAAAAGCCTTTTCGAAAACCTGATTTAATGTTATTACTTACTGTAAATTTAGTCAATCGATCATTCAAGATGCCTGTAGATAGTTTCCCAAAACAACTTACTAATGTTCTTGGTCTATAATTATTTCGATCGTTTCGTTCGCCTTCTTGCTTATAAAAAAGCCTTGGTAATACCGCACACCCACAAATCTAGGACACAATCTGTGTTTAGAACATGGCCATACATTGTCATGGAACAATCACCAGTCACAATATTTCAGCGATATTATGTTCGTAATAAAGGCTTGCTGGGCTTTTTGTATCCCCTGTTCTATGTACTTTTTTTTCTCGTCCTCGCTGATAGCAGACTTACGAGACTTGGACCTAATATCTTGTTTCATTCCGTTATATTTTGTGAGTTCAGAGAGGATTGAACGAAACTCCTCTTCTGAGATCTTACTATCAGAGAGTGCCGTGGAAATACGCTCACTCACTGTGTTCAGCTTTGCTTCGGCCAGAACCCTGATCTCGTCGTGTTTCAATGCCTTACGATGCAGTCTGCGTGATACTAACTTAAGCGCCAACCCTGCCAACCCTGCCACCCCAGCTGTTATTTCAATACCTAGCACTATAGGTGCAGCCACGATGGTAGCCAACAACCCAACACCTGCCGCCCCTAGTCCCATGCTGGTTACCATAAGGGTAGTGTCAGCCCCGTCCACGATATTAAAAGCTCTATTGTACTTCTTACATAGTGCTTTCCGCGTGTCACGGTCTTGTTCTAGTTGGCGTTTCACATCACATAACTGCCTCAAGCGGAACCCATCTACGGTTTCCAGCGTCTTCGCTACTTCCTCTACGACTGGGTACAGACCCATCCTATAATATATATTTTGAAAGATATTTTAACTGGGTTTCAGTTAATAGTCTATCAATGAATTTGAAGTCTACAAGTTCTAGACTACTAGTCAGGGTAATAGGTGAGAGGCTAATAGACTTTCCTGTTGTAATAAAAACCCCACTGAGGCTTATTAAGCGGTTTATAGGACCCGTGGTATCCCGTTGTATAACAATACGACAATATTGGTCTATGTGTTCGTCAAACCAGTGTATTGACACCCCGGGTAAAATTTGGTGTACTATTGGGGGGTTTCCCAATTGAGTGTGAAAAGGGAGGATATTCTATCAAGATTACTGCTAAATGTTAATTTATTGTTTGGATAAGCACTTAACCCCTTTTTTTCGTGACCAATAGATTCTATGTGTACGAATTCCTTCTCCGGAATGAAATCCCCGGCCCAGATACCGTTGTTCCTAATCTTAGAGACCAACGCATTATTTAATGTGATATAAGGTGAGGTGAGTGTTAAGTTGATCAGCCATTTGGGCTCTTTTAAATCTGATAACGACACCCGTCTGTACACGTTGTCTTTGAAGTGCAGGATATATAAGGCGTCTTCCTCACCAGGCTGATCGAATCCCTCCGTATCTCCTAGGTCGTTAAGCGTAGTGTTGGGATGACTGGTCATTATTATACTATTACGATATAATTTCCAACTGGTTTTCTGATAATAGTTCAGGGGTGAACTTCATACCCATGAAGTGTATGTTGTCAGGCAGGAAGATCTTGGTTAGTGATATCTTGTTTTCCACGATCACGTTGACCCCCTGCAGACTGGTGTTGGAGCCGACATTCACCCGCACGTAAACGTTGCAAACTTGATACTGGTGTCGTTTCACCCACCCGAGTTTGATCCCCTTCACGATCTCGATATCATTCCCCGATGGTTCCCCTAGGTAGACTTTGATGATCAGTGTTGAGTTTGCCGGTAGACTCTCTAGTATACTGACCACGCCTTCGAATTCAGACACCAACTGTAATGTCACGTTTGGTATGGCCGGTTTACTTGATAGCATGTGGGCTGCCATAGTGTTGAGTGGGCTGACGACTACGCTACGTCTCTGAGTTGGGACGTAAGCCACGAGCAGGGTTCCATTGTTCACGACTTTGTTTAGGTGGTTGTCTTTGTTATCCGTGAACACGTAGGGGGAGCCGAGCCTAATATTGAGAAACCAGTCGTTATCGGGTAACAACACCCACTTATCATCTTCGGTGAAGACGAGCATATATGGCTTGTTTCGGGCGACGGTAGTGCTCTCAACATCGTCTAAGTCGAACAGTTTACCCCCGAACGATGGGTATATTATCCAGTTATTACCGGTGTTGACAAGGGCGTACTTAGTGTTGATTTTTGCTCTTGTGGTATCTACTATATCACTTAGGGTTCCACCGGAGGGGACTTCAACGCGTTTGTAAATGTTGTTTTTTAGTTGCAAGGCGTACGATTTACCATCTACTCCGGGAGCGTCGAAACCGCGCGTGTCTCCGAGGTCAGAGATCCCGATATTGACGCATTTTTTCACTCCGGGCCCTTGTGCGCTGGTCATTTTACATGAAGCGTTAAGCTGAGGTATCCTATATTTACAGCATTATGATTTATATCTAACACCGATATTATCAGCTCAGGTATGTTGCCCTGGGTTAATCTCTTATACTGCCGTGGTGAAAACGACTCGGTTCTACCGTCGTTGTATTTCTCAGTTTTCACCGGCACTGCTCTCAGTATAGTGGAAGGGTGACCTCCTTGAATGTTGTACGTTGTGCTCACCTGACCGAGATGAATGTACAGCTCTCGGTACGGTACTAGGTCGGGTAACTTCGTGCCTGTGACGGTTGTTGTTGGTTTTATCTCGTCAGGAGACATACCGAGTATCCTCGCTAATGGTCGGCCGAGCCTCAATGAGGTTCTTCCGTTGTTGATTAACACCACTGTACCGTTTGAGTCGTTCATCTTGAGTTCGGCTCCCAGGGGTTTGAAGACCTCGTCGTTTAGAGAGCACACGCTGTAGTAGCCGTCAGTTATCTGGCTGCGAGTTCCACTGACGAACAGCTTATTGTTGCTGGCGTTGATGTTAGTCCATTGCGGTAGGTAGGTGATATCGCAGAGTGCGACTTCGAGTTGACCTGACGTGTTATCGATCGCGTGCGTCAGCTGAACGGCCTCACCGCTCGTTATTCCTGGAAGTGTTATGTACATATTATAATATATAATTTATATATTATAATATGGACTTAGCACACTTGAAAATCGTGGTGGTAGGTAGTACGGGGTTTAAAGCAACCTTTATTAATATCTTTGAAAACTATATCGTGACCGTTAATAACGCGCAGGCGGTGGTAAACTGGAATCAAAACCCAATGCAGTTTTGGCAGAACCAACTCAACTTTGCTGTGTGGTGTGCGACGACAGGGTCGGGTGTGACACTAGACTACGGTATAGACGAACTGAGTAAGGCAGTCATTTTGTTTCATATTTATTATCAAACGAGACGAATATTGAAGGAAATAAGTGCTCCTCTTCCCCAAGATAAAGCGTGGAGTATGACGAATAACCCCTATGATAAACGCGCTTATGAACGTGTTTGTGGGGAGTTTGAGATTCCAACGAATAAAGACTTTCGCCTTCCTGGTGTGAACCATGGTCTCGGTATAGTTCTCGTGTACTTCTACAGGTCCGGAACATATCAGGCCGGTTCTAAAGATGGTTCATACAACCCAAACCGTCATACATTTACAGGCCCCACAACGAATGAAAAGATCCATGTCAGCTGTATAAAGCAAACCAATCCTGATGCAGCCACAGCCTGGACTAAAATGATCTCAAAAACATCGAAAGAATTCACTCGTGCTGGTACAATACGCTTGAACGACTCGATTCGAACGTACGTGTGGGCGCTGTTGGGTGCGCAGTCGATGACGCGTTCCAACATCCTCGGTAAGGGAACTGCTTACGACGCTCAGAAACAGTTCGTTGCCAACGTTGAGTATGCTATCAATTCTCCAGTTGATCTCCCGCGGGCCATCGACCGTTACCAAAACGTGTTAGAATACGCCAGATCGAAAGTCAATTACGTGTTCGGCGTGGGGCTGTACATGGCTCCGAGTGATATGCAACTGAGAGTAAAAAAAGTGGTGGGTTATAACAACAAAATAGTCATAGCCACGGCGGATCAAAAGTTGGGTATCAACCCCGATATTAACACCCCCTATATCCCACACATCCCACCACGTGAAACGGGTATAGTGGCGCCGCCCCCGGAGTCTAAAGTTCATGTGGGGGTACCCCCCACACACCCCCATATTCAGGCCTCCAATCATATTGATAGTAAAACGGCCCTGGTGGTTGGTGGGGTAGCTTTGGGGCTTATTTGGTAAAAAATTTCTTAGCCGCTACGTACACCAGACCCGCCACGGCGACGATGGCTGCCCACATGTTTTGACTGAGCCACATGTTAGTTTTAGCCAGAGCGCCCAACAACCACGAGACGATGCTACCCAGGATGCTGGGAGGGCTTCGGCGGCTTTACCAGCCAGTTTAGCTAGGCCTTCCCCGAGTTTTTTTATCCAGTCTTTAACCCCACCGCCGCCGGCAGGTGTGGGAGTTCCCCCGCCGCCGGCAGGCCCCACAGTACCCCCTGTCAGTGACACCACCAGGGTTGATATGATGAAACCCAATGCAGTCAGAATGCTGGCGATGGTGATCCCTTGCTCCCGGAACAATATCCGAATCCTGTCTGCTAACGTGGTGTCTCGGTGGAGGACTTGATTGATGGTTTCCCGCACACGGTTGGTCTGGGATCTAAGCTTTTCTTTGTAGCCGGACGCTGTCTCCAACCAGGTCTGCCTTTCATCTTCCAAATTACGTATTCGTTCCTCGATGGTGGCTTTCATAGACTCGTCCTCAGTTTCACCGAGTTTTTCCTTTTCATAGGCGATGTGGTCGTCTATCTCACTCATTTTGGCCGTGCTTTCCCAGAGCTGACCACGAATGGTTTGCATCAACAGGTCCAACCCCTTCAGTTCCCGAAAGGTAATTTCGAGACCCGGGAAGGGTGACAAGAATTTTTATGGATGATCAACTTCTTTATTGCAGGGTAGCGACGTTTCGGTATAGATTCTTATACCGTTTTCAAGCGTGTGGGGAATGGCAGGGGGAGTACAATATATATACTGCAGAGATGAGCATGTGATGACAGTACAACAATAACAGGATTAACAATAACTGTTTGAGGTAACAATACATTAGAGAAGTGTTGAGGTAAGCTGATTAAGGACTGAAGCCAGCGGGTGAGTTGACAGAAGCCTGAGTGAGATGAGTGGATTAATTGGTGGAAGCCAGGGTGAGTTGAGTGGATAAATTGAGACTGGGGGCCAGAGTGGGTTGATTAATTAGTGTTAATGATGCAGTTGAATGCCGGAGAGACAAAGACGCCTTGATCCCTGTTGATTGTTGGGTTGTGTCTGCGGATTTGTACTGCTTCAGCAAGTTTGCGTTGTTTGAAGTCATGTTTGTTGCTAGCAAGTGTTGTGACAGTGTCCCAGTTGATGTTGTGGTCAGGAAATTTGGTGATGTGTTCCGAAATGGCTGATTTTGTGTCACCTTTGTTTGTGGAGGTTTTGTGTTCTTTGATGCGTATGTTGAGTGGTCTGGATGTTTCCCCAATGTAGTTGCTGCCGCAGCTGCAGCTGATGTTGTAGATGACGCCTTTAGGGTGTTGTTGTTGTGTACTGTGTTTCCTACCGTTGGCCTTAATGATTGTTTTGAGGGGTGTTCCTGTTGTAAAGTAGGTGTCAATGCCTGCTTGTTGCTTGAGTAGGCGACTGATGTGGTGTGATGTTTTGCCGGTGTATGGTAGTGAGATGCGTATGGGAGCGGGATCAGGCTTGGTAGTAGTGGGTTTGGGAGGTGGGTTGACAGTGGAGTTAATGACTCGGTTAACAAGTTGGGGAGGGTAGTTGTTTAGTTGAGTGAAGACATGCTTGAGATGGTTTAGTTCGGGTTGAGGAGAGACAGAGGATAGGTTTAGGGCACGGCGGGTGAGGGTAGAGATGATGCCCGTTTTAGTTCGGAGTGAGTGGTTTGAGTCAAAGTGGAGGTATTGGTCAGTGTGAGTGGGCTCATCTCTGCTGTATATATATTGTACTCCCCCTGCCATTCCCCACACGCTTGAAAACGGTATAAGAATCAAAACGTCGCTACCCTGCAATAAAGAAGTTGATCATCCATAAAAATTCTTGTCATCTTTATCTCAGCAACTTTTAGAATGCCTCTCAAACAGTTTACCCGGGAAGGGCTTGTTCTTGTAGTCAGCCAACACCTTTTCAATATCATAAGTCATGTTTTGATCCGATGTGGCGTCCCTGATACCTTCCAGACTTTGAACTAACTTCGGAGGATACTGCTTAGGTCGCGCGCCACCGTAATCTATGAAGCCTAGTTCATCGCGGATAAAGTTACTCCCATGTCGACTGCCCAATGTTGATAAGGCAAGCGGTTCTCTCGTGCGTTTATTCACGAGATCGATCTCCGGGTGAGCCTTCAAACGCAGCGTGCCATTGCTATCGAGGGTAAACCTGGAATAGTTCCTTCCCAACGGCTTGAGTTTGGATTTATTTTCAACTGCGTTGTAATAATCGTCGACGGCGCCCTCCATGAGTGAGCCACCTTGCGAGAATGAGGTCTCCTGGTCATCATTGAATGCCTGGGCACTATCGTCCCACATATCATCCATAGGTATGTCTTCATCCATTATTTAGTATTAAAAATATATTTCATTTATATATAACAATGTACGGCAGAAAATTAGATCCTTTCAGAAGATTGAGAGAGCCATTAGGAGCCAGAGCCGTGCGTCAGTCGGTGACCATCACCAACAATCCCAGCAAGATAGACCAGAATCAAACTCTGCTGGTTAGATTTCCAAACCTTGGTGAGAATGACCTCTTTGTACCAGGCACTGTTCGACTGGCGTTCAATATCACGTTGACCTCCGACAACGACAAACGCGAGCTAGTGCGGAACGTGGGTCGAGCTATCATCAAGAAAACGACCGTCAAGATCAGCGGTAACGAGGTGCTGAGCATCGACGACAGCGACGTGTTTCACTGCTACGGGGATCTCTGGAAAAGCGAGGGAGAACGAGTCAATGATGTGTACCAGGGTATCAGCAAATCAACCCGGTCGCGCATAGGGTATGCCTTCACGCAAGACCAGCTAGACAAGCTATCGGACGGTGAAAAAGCCATCGCTCGAGCATACGGGAATCGATTCTGCGTGCCGCTCGACTTCGAGTTGCTCACGGGACACGCGCCGTTTTACCAGGCCGCGCTGGGTGATAGGCTCGAATACGAGCTCACGTTTAACGACTATAGCAAAGTAGTGCGTACGCCAAACGGTGATGAGGCCAGTTATGCCATAGACAACATCTCTCTGGAGTTCGACATGGTCACTAGCCCGGAGCTGGCCAGGCAGGTTCGAAGCCAGTACTCTGGGAAGATGGCTATCCTGTACGATCGCGTACTGAGACATAGATCAGTCGTGCGAGATAAGAGCGACACTGTGTGGAATATCAACCTGAACGTGCCGGCGCGATCGATGAAAGGTATCCTGGTCGTCCCCGTGGAGGATTACGAGCCATTCCGGAGGGACAGCGAGAAGTTTTTCAACCCTGAGATTGAAAAGGTGGAAGTGACCATCGAGGGCGTGCCCAACCAGCTGTTCAGTCATGGTATGAGACCACACCAGCAGTGGGATGAGATAAAAAAGCTACCAGTGGGGGATTACATAACAAAGGACCTGGACCTAGGCTCCGTGCAGATCGGTGAATACCTGACCACCAAGTACGCCCTATGGTTGGACATGCGATCCACGGATGATGATAAACTGCACGGTAGCGGGCGCCGTATAGATAACGGCAGCGAAGGGATAACCATCCAGATTACTAAGAAGGCTCAACCTGCTGGTAAGTTGAAATTATATCTGTACGTTATTATGGACGCGCAACTTAATATAGACAATGGGAAATTCGTGCAAGCCATCTATTGACCTCCCCACTGACCCACACTGCGCCATAGTGTGCGGGCAGACTGGCTGTGGGAAGACCGTTTTCGTGTTGGATATGTTGGAGGGTTACTACAAGGATGTGTTCGATAACATCGTTATCATGTGCCCTACTCTGAGCATGAATAAAACGTACGCGCGACCTTGGGTGATGACGGACCCGGACGTACACAAAATCGACCCTGGAACACGCCTGCAGGACTGGTTGAAAGCTCTTCACGAGAAATTTAAAGGGGAACCGACGCTGTTTATACTGGACGACTGCAGCGCTAATCGCGAGATAGCAAAAAAGAGTGACTGCTATCGTACCTGGCCTTCTCCGGCCGGCATGCAAATCACAGCGTCTGGGTGCTAACGCAGAAGTTCAACTCGGTGTTGAAAGACCTCAGGGAGCAGACGCGATGGGTGGCCTTATTTCACTGCAAGGACAGGGATTCGTTCGAGGAGTGTTTGAGAGAGAACGATGTGATGAGCAAATTAGAACGGGAACGGGTGAAGAAACAGCTCGCTGAAACTAAACACGCTAAGCTCGTGCTCAAGACCGACCAACCAGTAGAATATAGGGTGTGCTAAAGCTAAGCAAAGCTAAGCAAAAGCTAAGCAAAGCTAAGCTAAAGCTAAGCAAAGCTAAGCAAAGCTAAGCTAAAGCTAAGCAAATGCTAAGTATAGCTATGATATTTGAAGTGTTTGTCGTGTGCAACTTAACCTTCATTTCTCTGTGTTTTGTCTGCATCGGGTATTATATAGTTAAAACTAAATCTTACTTGTTATATTATAAGATGGAGTGTGAGGAATTGCTCGAACAATTGTCGTTGGAGGGTTCCCCCACTGATGATAAGCGAGAGAAACTGGTGTCGTTGGCTGTTGGCGGCAAAGCCAAACATTACTTTGGAGACTACACTCCAGATAAAATTCACAAAAAGTCAGCCGAAGACATCGATAAGCTGTACGCTAGATACGAGTCCCGGCTCGGAGCAGAAATGACAAAGACAATAGGATCGGCTATGACCCAGATATACAGCGGTATTGTATCATACTTCCTTCCCATTCCACCAGAGCGCCGACTTTACCTGTGGGAAGACCTCGAGAAAGACCCTTTTATCGAACACGCCGTGAGTTCTATCAGCTGCGGGCTGTACCACAAATATGGTATGTTGTTGGCTCCAGTGACGGCGGCGATTATCACGGCAAAGCATTGTCAATTTGAGAGAAAAAATAATAATAATAGTATAGATGGATACTGCTCCCGAGGTGAAGGAAGTGACCAGGGAACCAGTGGAGGAAACCCCTCCCGCCGTGACGGTGGAGACCAGGGAAACAGTAACCAGGCAGAAGAATCCTAAGAGAGTAGCTGCCGGTAAAAAACGGTGGTGTAACCAACATAAAATTATCAACCCCCGACTGTTGTTGGCTGTAGGCGCTGCCGTGGTTATAACATGGTTACACGTGGGAGTACCCTCCCACAGTGAGGTGGTACCCCCCAACAGTGAGGTAACCCCCACTGTCGACCCGCATATCATGTTATAATTTAAAATATTTTTATATATACATAATGTCTGAGGGGAAAACGTTCGTCAACGACGCATACCACGCCACAGTGGTCGCCAGTCTAGCAGTAGGGTACGCTCGGTTGACTAAAATGGTGCTTAAACAACCAACTATCAAGCTAGATTTCAACCTGCAGGATATGGGTATGCTCATAATGAACCTTGGTATGGCGATGGCCACAAAAGACATCCTAGTAAAACAAGGGATAATACCTGATAATATAATGAATTAAATATAGGATGGCCACGATAGCTATGATGGTCGGTGGGGCGTTAGTGAATGCCCTGGCATTTTCCGGGAGTAATTTCCTCTTCTCGAAACTACGAGATGACCACGCGGCTGAAATACAGGAAGAAAGGAAGCGGCACGATCTCGCTACTGAGAACTTACAAAAGGCACAGGCCGAGTACGCTAAAAAACGCCTCCAGAGAATCGATTTTATTAACGAACAACTCCAGCGTGAAAACCATGCCATTCAAACATTCAACGATGTCGATGAAGCAATGAAAGAATACTACCTACTAACTGGTAAACGATTGGAACCGCTCAATAAACCCACACTCGCTCAGTACTACACACCATCCAAGGGACAAATGAATCGTGAACTGGGCTTCATAGTGTTGGGTATAGCAGCTACTGCGTTGGTTGCGAAGCAATTAAATTAAATACCTATATAAGTAAACATGAGACCCGCTCCATACCGATGCGAATACATACTTATGGGGAAGACCGAGGCCTGTGGTAGGAAATGCAGGAATCAGGGGTTCTGTTGTTTCCATATGGGAAGTCCTAACTACACGTGTTCTGTGTGTGGTATCGGGGTTAAAGGACACTACTGCCTATGTAAAGCTCACGGAGCGAACGTAGTCAGACATCAACTCATCTACGAGAATAAAAAGGACTACATAAAAGAACGTAGGCGACTGCTCAAGATAGACACCAAATAAATGTTTTACTCATATACAGGAATACATACACAAGGAACACTATATCCAACAGCCACATACTTTTTATCAAGGGTTACCTCCCTTTACTGTGAACCAATTAGACATTGGTTCTCTTAGGTGTAAACACTATGACTACTGTACGCGAGCTTAAGCGGGTCGCAAAACAGAGAGGTGTGATCGGGTATTCTCGAATGCGGAAGTCAGCATTGTTGAGATTACTAGGTTTAGAAGCCCCTCCTACGGTAAAACAATTAAAAGCTCAAGCAAAACAGTTTGGATACACGGGTTATTCAAACCTGGGGAGAGCCGGGTTAACCGCATTGTTATCACATACCCCCGTTCCCACTGTAAAACAACTGAAAGCCGAGGCACACGATTTGGGTTTAGGCGGGTATTCCCGTATGAGAAAACCACAGCTTTTAGAATTATTACGACAGAATAGAGCTATTGACCTACAGTTCGTGCGCACTGAGCGCGCTGTAGGCAACTATTTGAGAGGTTGGCGCATGCACGTTGATAGAAACATAGACATTACAGATATCAAGCCTCAGATAGCTGATAAGGTCAACCAGGAACTAAATAACCTAGGAAGTATCAAGTTTCAGATCACAGTGAAAATGTCGCTCGATAAGCAGGTTGGGGGCCCCACAGGGGCCACTGAGTATGTTCAGCCTTACTTCCGAGGTAAACAAGAGGTCGTCACACATACAGAGACCATTGACGCATCAATCGATACCAGTTTTCAGCAGATACGAGAATACCTAGAACGCTACACACACTTGGGGTCCGGGTGGGCTGTAGATAAAATCGATAATGTCTATCTAGACATAGCTAACTACGTGCCGTTCAGAGGCGGATCATACCTAGCCTTGCCCCCCTACTATAGGAACAAACATGCCATAGTAAACGTTAAGAATAGAGGAAACGATTGCCTGAGGTTAGCTATCAGGTCAGCCTTATTTCCAGCTGACACTAATCCGAACAGGTCTTCTAATTATCCTCAGGATGATGGGCTTGACTGGGATGGTATAGATGAACCCACCCCCATATCCCAGATCACTAAAGTAGAAAAACAGAATAATCTGGCTATAAATGTCTTTGGGCACGAAGGTAACACAACAATAGTACACAGGGTCAGCGAAGTGAAGGATCGCCAAGTTATCAATATATTCATGATCCAGCGAGGTGACAAGTATCACTACACATGGATAAAACACTTTAGCAGGCTGTTGTATGACCAATCGGCACACAGAGAAAAGACCCACTTCTGTGAACGATGCCTACATGGCTTCACACGAGCTGATTTATTAGAATCCCACCGGGATGATTGCCAAGGTGTGGGGCAGACGGCCATACAAGTCGACATGCCTAAGGAAGGTGATAATATCCTAAAATTCAGTAACCACAAGAACCAAATGTCTGTGCCTTATATCATATACGCCGACTTCGAAGCCTTAGTTGTGGGGGATACCCCCACACAAGAGCATAAAGCCTGTGGGTTTGGATACATTGTCGTCCGTTGTGACGGGGAAACGAAAGCTCCGGTAGTGTATAGGGGCCCTGACGCGGCTGAAAGGTTTCTAAAGTGTTTGCAGGAGGAAGAAAAAATTATTAGGAATGCATTGTATAGAATCGCTCCCATGCGTATGACCCGAGTCGACAGGCTAGCTCACGCTAGTAGCACTAACTGTCACGTGTGTGACTCACCACTTAACGGTGATTCGGTGACAGATCACTGCCACATAACTGGTAAGTATAGAGGCGCCGCTCACAGCGCGTGCAACCTCAAGCTTAAAATCAACCCTAAGACAATAAACATCCCCGTTGTCTTTCACAACTTGAGAGGGTACGACTCACACTTGATCATGCAGGCCATCGCGAAAATCGATGGTAATATAACGTGCATCCCCAACAACATGGAGAGATACATCTCCTTCAGCTTAAACAGACTTAGGTTCATTGACTCGTTTCAGTTCCTCCTGTTGTCACTCGACAGTCTGGTCAAGGCCAACAATACCTTCCCTATCACCGATCGATACACAGACGCCGAGACTAGACCCCTGCTTATGAGGAAGGGTGTGTACCCCTATGAGTACATGGATAGTTGGGTCAAGTTCACCGAGACCAGACTACCCCCTATTGACTGCTTTTATAGCAAGCTGAATGAGGCGTCCGTCTCACGAGATGATTACTCGCACGCGACTAACGTATGGAATAAACTGGGTTGTAAGAACCTGGGTGATTATCACGACCTGTACTTGAGGACAGATGTACTGCTGTTAGCTGACGTGTTTGAGACGTTTAGGCGGACGTGTTTCAAGCAGTATAAACTCGACCCCGCATGGTATTACACCAGCCCAGGTCTGTCGTGGGACGCCTTGCTTAAAAAGACCGGAGTTAATTTGGAATTGCTCACAGATTACGACATGCACCTATTCATTGAGAAAGGCTTGCGAGGTGGGATTTCCATGGCATCCAAACGATACGCGAAAGCAAATAATCAATACGTGAAAGGTTACGATCCTAACAAGCCAACCAATCACATTCTCTACCTCGACGCAAACAACCTGTACGGCTGGGCCATGAGCCAGTATCTACCTACAGGGGGATTCGAATGGGTACCCCACGTTGATGTTATGGGGGTTGCGCCAGATTCGAACAAAGGTTATATCCTCGAGGTTGACTTAGAGTATACCAAGGAATTACACACATCGCACAACAGCTACCCCCTGGCCCCCGAACGTATGAGGGTTAACCCAGACTGGATGTCTGAGTACCAACATAACTTGTTAGGTGGGCGTGTGACAGACGTTGAAAAACTCGTGCCTAACTTAATGAATAAGACCAAGTACATCATTCACTATCGCAACCTACAGCTGTACCTGTCGTTGGGTATGAGGCTGACCAAAATACACAGGGTGCTCATGTTCGACCAGAGCCCATGGATGGAGCCCTACATCAGAATGAACACAGACCTACGAAAAAAAGCCACCAGTGATTTTGAGAAAAATCTCTACAAGCTCATGAACAACTCGGTGTTTGGTAAGACTATGGAGAACCTGAGGAAACGCGTGACCGTGAAGCTGGTTCGGTCGAGTGAGGAAGACAAGCTCAGGAGATTGATAGCCAGTCCGGCATTCAACCGTAGTAAGATATTCACAGACAACCTGGTTGCCCTACACATGAAGAAAAGCCACATAAAATTCAACCGGCCTGTTTACGTGGGGATGAGCATCCTCGATTTATCCAAACACCTGATGTACGACTTTTACTACAACGAGCTCAAGAAACAGTACGGTGACAGGTGTGAAGTGCTGTACACTGACACGGATTCCCTGCTGATGGAGATTCGAACCGAGGACGTGTACGAGGACATGAAAAAACACCTCGATTTATACGACACCAGCGACTACCCTAAGACCCATGCCATACACAGTACGGTAAATAAAAAGGTCCTAGGTAAGATGAAGGACGAGTGTGCTGGCACGCCCATAGCCGAGTACATAGGTTTGAGACCTAAGATGTACTCCATACTGAAAGCCGACAATAGTGAGATCCGGAAGGCTAAGGGGGTTAAGAAGTATGTGGTGAAACAACACATCAAACACGCCAGATTCAAGGAAGCCCTGTTCAAGACCCGTACCTTTAGGCATAAAATGAACACACTTAGAAGTGATGGACATAAGATATACGGACTGACTATAAACAAGACGTCCCTGTCGCCTATGGACACGAAACGTTGGATAGCTATTGATGGGATAAACACATACGCGTATGGACATGAAAAAATTTGAGGCTATTTACTACAGCCCGCGTGGGTACTGGAAAGGAGCTACCGCAGTAGATAAGCTAGCTAAAATAGCGCGAGTACCCCCGGAGGAAGCCAAAGCGTGGCTTGAAAAACAAGCCCTGTGGCAGATCTATGTGCCGGCACCACGCTACGTGCCTAGAAGGAGGTTCGGTATTAACATACCTAATAGCGTTCACCAGGCAGACCTACTGTTCCTACCCCATGACAAGAGGTACAAGTATGCCTTAACCGTAGTGGACGTAGCCAGTCGTTACAAGGAAGCCGAACCCTTGACCACGAAAGATTCGGCCCAGGTAGCCAGAGGATTCGAACGCATATACAAACGCAGTCCGCTGACGTGGCCAACAGAGCTGCAAGTTGACCCCGGAAGGGAGTTCATGGGTGCCGTGTCACAACTGCTAGCCAAACACGATACAAAGGTCAGGCGTGGCACGGCCGGAGCCCATCGCAGCCAAGCCATAGTTGAGAGATTTAATAGGACTTTGGCTGAGCGCTTGTTCGGCCATCAGTATGCTAGGGAGATGGTCACCCCTGGAAAACGATCGACTGAATGGGTCACGAGGTTACCCAAGGTGGTGTCGGCAATCAACCATGAAGTCACCCGTCTCACCGGTAAGAAACCGGCAGACGCTATCAAACTAAAATCAATAGTTGCAGAGTCGGCCGCTCCATTGCGTGGGAAGGAGAAACAGATACCAGATAGGGCCCTAGTGAGGTATCTATACCAGCCTGGGGAACACGAGGGTGATAGCCGTAAGCGGGCCACCGATCCTATATGGTCAGTCAAAACTTACAACATAGATAAAGTGGATATGAAAGCCGACGAACCTAACTTATACTACTTGAGGGATGGGCCGGGTAGGGGGTTTGTAAGAGAAGAATTATTGATCGTACCGTACGGCACAGTGTTACCTCCAACACACGTTAAGTAGTAGGGGTAATAGTAGCAAGAGCTAAGGGCCCAACCAAAGCCTTATTTAGTAAATAAGGCTTTGTAGAGACTTTTCTTGAAAGTGTTTTAAAACCCCCATTGTATATACTACTACTGATGTAACAACCAGTGTGTATATCAGTATATATGTCAGGATTGTGAAATCAGTCATTTCGTGAAATGACTAAGGGGGTCAGCCATTTCGCATCATTTTGTGTAAAAACACTCAATATACTTCAGTCATTCAATGGAATTTCACCCAATAACCTAATCTACAAATGTGGATCACAATTTCAACATCACTTACTGCCAATAACAGTTAAAGCTATTGTTGCAGCAACTGTTGCACCTCAGCTTGGCATTAAAGCATTTACACCTGTTTGTTTGATACTTGCCGTGTTGACAGCAGCCACACCTCACAAACCCGTCTTCAACATATAGCTGAAATGAAATTTCATGAAATGACTGAAGCATATGATTTATACACAGAATGACGCAAAATGGATGACCCCCTTAGCTATTTCACGAAATCACTGATTTCACAATCTGACTTTAACAGATACTAGAACAGTCACCAAAATAAGATGGGCCTGTCGTAGGTTTCATATACAGTTCATCTATATGAGTGATTACCATATATCCAATAGGTGAATCAACCAATCTAATTATCGACAATAAATACCTATAATTACCCACGTATAGCAGTGGGAGGTTTACGAAACATATGCCAGTCAAGTTTGCTGAGGATCGCTACTTCAAAAGGCGATGCTTGTAATAGCGTGCACCTGTTGAAGTAGCCAATGGCAACTGAGTGAAGATTTGTTCAGTGTCCGCAGTCATGTGCCCCCAAACTATATTTGACTACTAATAAGTATATCTCACGTAATTTAAAACTCCCGTCGTCTCATCAAGATGGACACACCCTATGATGACACAGCGCGGTCTGCGAGTCGATGCAGACTCTAGTCTCCCGGGCTGTTGAAGGGTCTGTATCTTCAACTAATACCTTCATCCTGCACCTCCTCCACAATGCCATGCTTCAATGGCCAACCGCTCATTGTCTAATAATTATAGGCAGCTAATGGCTATAATAGTGGCAGTGACGACAGTGGTCAAGCTGCATTGACTTCATTTCTATTGATAGGTCATATTTTAGAGAGACGTTCAATTTACATACCGCAGGGAATATATGAACATCCCTGATAAACCCTATTTGACCATTGTCATCTTGACCACACCTTGTTAGTCATCAGGTGTCTATAATTAGTTAGATAAAGGCCGGTTGGCCACTGATGCACGGCATTGTGGAGGAGATGCAGGATACTGCAGACTGACATCTGGACGAATGCATCGCGTGACAGCCTCATCAGAACCCTAAGGCTAAATCAAGAATGCTTTGTGTGAGTCAAGACCTGGCCCTCAGACAGCGGCTAAGCATGCTGGCTGACCATCGCCTCCCTCAATGCGCCTAGCCCTTGTTACAACATCATGTAGTTGTATGCCGATTCTATCATGAATGAAGTGTTGTGGACCCACTAATGGACTTCTGTGTTTGAACAGACAGTTATCTCTTTAACAGCGCGGGATGCTATTCCCCCTTCTAAGTGGGCGTCCATGTTGGTTAGCCGGTTTGTTGTTTACGCTGCACTGAGCACTATTAATTTGGGGTCCTTGTGCGTTGAATCAGGAAGACAGTAGATGCAAAAGATTCATTCTTACCAATTCATCCATGCTTTAAACCTCTAACAACCGGCAATATTAAGATAATGTGGTGGCGCAGTAGCCTGTTACGAGAAGCATGAGTTCCATGTGCCTTGAGCCCCCAACCAAACACGTGTGCTTGTGGAGTCAGATGAGGTTATCTTGTCCCCATAACCTTGTATAAGCGATGTTGTTTTGATATCGACATAACCCGAGTCTACAACTCCCACCCCGTGCCTTTTACGGCAACAGGTTAGAACAGCTGGGAGTTCAACGATGAACTGGTAATTATGAACACGATGATTAAGATAGAGGTGCACATGCAAGTCCGTGTTTATTATGAATTTGAACATGAAATTATATTCTCAGATACTTGTTTTCTGGAAATCACTAGCCGTGTGTAATATTCTCCCGTTTGACAGAATTACGTGACTATTACAATAAAATGTTTCCTGATCCTACTCAGGACTGATCGACGTACGGATCTGAGGGAAACTGTATCGTGATTGTGTCCCGACTTCCATCATATGGTCTGAAACACGAATGTATATGGAGATTACTATGATGGTATTCAAAGATACACACGCAAGCATTCGTTTGTCAGGATTGCGGTTCCTCCTGCAAGAGCGCCTATATTCGTATCCACAAAATACAAGGAAGAACAAAGACGAAGCGCTGACCTGTAGCGTACGTCAGCCATGTCAAGAAGTTTCTTTGAAGCTTTCACTTCTTCCTTGTCCTTTTTCTCATCTGACAAAAAGATGACTTCTCGGATCCCAGACTGGATGATCATCTGGGTGCAGTGGTTGCATGGAAACAGGGTCACGTAAATCTTGCAGTCTTCCAAGTCCGCTGAGAACCTGTTCAGTATGGCGTTCATCTCAGCATGGCAGACTGGAAGTAGGACATGAGTGTTATATGTTACAGGAATTCACTTTATGTCATTACTCCCGCCATGTTATGAGATCAAGTCGTGCATGACCACCAACGTATGTCACATTTGTTAAGAAATTACTGATATCAGAAACTGAATTACAAATATCATAAAAACATGAGTTTGTACACCCACGTTTCTCATAACATGCACAGCTGGTTAGTATGTCAGGCTGCAAGACATCTTTGACTTTAACTATGGCACAGGTTTCAAGATAGTGACGTTATCTATGGCACAGGTTTCAAGATAGCGACTTTATCTATGGCACAGGTTTCAAGATAGTGACTTTAACTATGGCACAGGTTTCAAGATAGTGACTTTATCTATGGCACAGGTTTCAAGATAGTGACTTTAACTATGGCACAGGTTTCAAGATAGTGACTTTAACTATGTCACAGGTTTCAAGATAGTGACTTTATCTATGGCACAGGTTTCAAGATAGTGACTTTAACTATGTCACAGGTTTCAAGATAGTGACTTTATCTATGGCACAGGTTTCAAGATAGTGACTTTAACTATGGCACAGGTTTCAAGATAGTGACTTTAACTATGTCGTAGGTTTCAAGATAGTGACTTTAACTATGTCGTAGGTTTCAAGATAGTGACTTTATCTATGGCAGGGGTTTCAAGAGAGTGACTTTATCTATGGCACAGGTTTCAAGATAGTGACTTTAACTATGGCACAGGTTTCAAGATAGTGACATTAACTATGGCACAGGTTTCAAGATAGTGACTTTAACTATGGCACAGGTTTCAAGATAGTGACTTTAACTATGTCACAGGTTTCAAGATAGTGACTTTATCTATGGCACAGGTTTCAAGATAGTGACTTTAACTATGTCACAGGTTTCAAGATAGTGACTTTATCTATGGCACGGGTTTCAAGATAGTGACTTTAACTATGTCACAGGTTTCAAGATAGTGACTTTATCTATGGCACAGGTTTCAAGATAGTGACTTTAACTATGTCACAGGTTTCAAGATAGTGACTTTATCAGGTATCAAAATATCTTTACAACGATTTAAGACATCAGTGTTTGTTAATAAATGTAACAGCGGTATAAGGCGAGATAGCGTGTCTCACTGCCTATGACTGTATTCCATGGTTTGATATAAGGCGAGATAGCGTGTCTCACTGCCTATGACTGTATTCCATGGTTTGATATAAGGCGAGATAGCGTGTCTCACTGCCTATGACTGTATTCCATGGTTTGGTATAAGGCGAGATAGCGTGTCTCACTGCCTATGACTGTATTCCATGGTTTGGTATAAGGCGAGATAGCGTGTCTCACTGCCTATGACTGTATTCCATGGTTTGATATAAGGCGAGATAGCGTGTCTCACTGCCTATGACTGTATTCCATGGTTTGATATAAGGCGAGATAGCGTGTCTCACTGCCTATGACTGTATTCCATGGTTTGGTATAAGGCGAGATAGCGTGTCTCACTGCCTATGACTGTATTCCATGGTTTGGTATAAGGCGAGATAGCGTGTCTCACTGCCTATGACTGTATTCCATGGTTTGGTATAAGGCGAGATAGCGTGTCTCACTGCCTATGACTGTATTCCATGGTTTGGTATAAGGCGAGATAGCGTGTCTCACTGCCTATGACTGTATTCCATGGTTTGATATAAGGCGAGATAGCGTGTCTCACTGCCTATGACTGTATTCCATGGTTTGATATAAGGCGAGATAGCGTGTCTCACTGCCTATGACTGTATTCCATGGTTTGATATAAGGCGAGATAGCGTGTCTCACTGCCTATGACTGTATTCCATGGTTTGATATAAGGCGAGATAGCGTGTCTCACTGCCTATGACTGTATTCCATGGTTTGAGTGATCCACAGCGGATACAACTGTTGACACAAAATATTAGCACTGGCTACGTTCAGGAAGACTGAAGGGTATTACGGCTTGTGGCAACCATTTGTAATATATGGCTATGTAATTTCTTACCTAGTGCTTCAGTTAGAACACTGGTTGATCGTAGCGCATATGTTTATGTTGATATCTTACAATGAAGATGTTTGTTCCGCTGTTTATGTTCATATCATACCATAAAGATGTTTATTCCGCTCTAAACCTTCTCCCTTGCCCCAAGGTAGCTTGTCGTCACTGCATCGATCGGGCATTCCGTTGTAACCAGTGCCAACCATCCGTTTGTTTTTGTTCACAATACAGGCTCCAACCTGCAACAGGAAGTCCAGCTGTTCTGACTAATTACTATGTGCAGTTTAAACTTTTACACAAAGTGTTAGTCTGCCTAACTGCCTGCCTGCCTGCCTGCCTGACTGCATAACTAACTGTCTGCCTCTCTGCCTGCCTGCCTGCCTGCCTGCCTGCTTGCCTGCCTGCGTTCCTAACTGTCTCTCTGTCTGTCTGTCTGCCTGCCTGCCTCCCTAACTGTATGTCTGTCTGTCTGCCTGCCTGCCTCCCTCCCTAACTGTCTGTCTCTCTGCCTGCCTAAATGCCTAACTGTCTGTCTTTCTGTCTGTCTCACTGCCGGCCTGCCTAACTGTCTGTCTCACTGCCGGCCTACCTGCCCGAATGCCTGCCTGCCTGCCTGCCTAACTGTCTGTCTGTCTTGCCTGCCTGGCTAACTGTCTGTCTGTCTTGCCTGCCTGCCTAACTGTCTGTCTGCTTCACTTACCTGCCTGTCTACCAGCCTGCCTAACTGTCTGTCTTTCTGTCTGCCTACCTTGCTGCCTGAATTCCTGTCTGCCTGACTGCATAACTGTCTGTCTCTCTGCCTGCCTCAATGAATGTCTGCCTGCCTGTCTAACTGTCTGTCTGTCTGTGTGCCTTCCTGCCTGCCTGAATGTCTGCCTGCCTCTCTAACTGTATGTCTGCCTGCCTGTCCCCCTGCTTGTCTGTCTCGCTGCCTGCCTACCCGCCTGCCTGCCTGCCTAACTGTCTGTCTCTCTGCCTGTCTCTCTGCCTGCCTGCCTAACTGTCTGTCTCTGCCTACATACCTGCCTGCCTAACTGTCTGTCTCTCTGTCTGCCTGCCTTCCTGCCTGCCTGCCTGCCCAACTGTCTGTGTGTCTCTCTCTGTGTCTCTCTGTGTGCCTGCCTTCCTGCCTGCCTGCCTGTCCCCTTGCCTGTCTGTCTCGCTGCCTGCCTACCCGCCTGCCTGCCTAACTGTCTGTCTCTCTGTCTGCCTGCCTAACTGTCTGTCTCTCTGCCTACCTGCCTGCCTCTCTACCGGCCTACCTACCTGCCTGCCTAACTGTCTGTCTCTCTGTCTGCCTGCCTTCCTGCCTGCCCGCCTCTCTGTATGCCTGCCTCCCTAACTGTCTGTGTGTCTCTCTCTGTGTCTCTCTGCCTGCCTGCCTGAATGCATGTCTGCCTGCCTGTGTAACTGTCTGTCTGTCTGTGTGCCTGTCTGCCTGTCTGAATGCCTGCCTGCCTCTCTAACTGTATGTCTGTCTGTCTCTACCGGTCTACCTACCTGCCTGCCTAACTGTCTGTCTCTCTGTCTGCCTGCCTTTCTGCCTGCCCGCCTCTCTGTCTGCCTGCCTGCCCAACTGTCTGTGTGTCTCTCTCTGTGTCTCTCTGTGTGCCTGCCTCCCTGCCTGCCTGCCCCCTTGCCTGTCTGTCTCGCTGCCTGCCTACCCGCCTGCCTGCCTAACTGTCTATCTCTCTGTCTGCCTGCCTGCCTGCCTGCCTGCCTCTCTACCGGCCTACCTACCTGCCTGCCTAACTGTCTGTCTCTCTGTCTGCCTGCCTGCCTGCCCGCCTCTCTGTATGCCTGCCTGCCTAACTGTCTGTGTGTCTCTCTGTGTGTCTCTCTGCCTGCCTGCCTGTCTGAATGCCTGCCTGCCTCTCTAACTGTATGTCTGTCTGCCTGCCCCCCTGCCTGTCTGTCTCGCTGCCTGCCTACCTGCCTGCCTGGCTATCTGCCTGCCTGTCTGTCTGCCTGTCTAACTCTCTGTTTCTCTGTCTGCCTGCCTAACTGTCTGTCTCTCTGCCTGCCTAACTGTCTGTCTGCATGCCTGCCTGCCTAACTGTCTGTATGTCTCTCTCTGTGTCTCACTGCCTGCCTCTCTGCCTGTCTCTCTGTCTGCCTGCCTTCATATCTGTCTGCCTGTCTGCTTCACTTGCTTAACTGCCTGTCTACCAGCCAGTCTAACTGTCTGTCTTTCTGTCTGCCTATCTTCCTGCCTGAATGCCTGCCTGCCTGACTGCATAACTGTCTGTCTCTCTGCCTGCCTGCCTGAATGCATGTCTGCCTGCCTGTCTAACTGTCTGTCTGTCTGTGTGCCTGCCTGTCTGTCTGTCCCTCTGCCGGCCTACCTGCCTGCCTGGCTAACTGTCTGTTTCTCTGTCTGCCTGCCTAACTGTCTGTCTCTCTGCCTGTCTGCCTGCCCGCCTCTCTGCATGCCTGCCTCCCTAACTGTCTGTGTGTCTCTCTCTCTGTGTCTCTGCCTGCCTGCCTGAATGCATGTCTGCCTGCCTGTCTAACTGTCTGTCTGTCTGTGTGCCTGCCTGCCTGTCTGAATGCCTGCCTGCCTCTCTAACTGTCTGTCTCTCTGTCTGCCTGCCTGTCTGTCTCGCTGCCTGCCTACCCGCCTGCCTGCCTAACTGTATGTCTCTCTTTCTGCCTGCCTAACTGTCTGTCTCTCTGTCTGCCTGCCCGCCCGCCTGCCCGCCTGCCCGCCTGCCCGCATGCCCGCCTGCCCGCCTGCCTGCCTGCATGCCTGCCTGCCTGCCTGTCTGTCTCTCTGCCGGCCTACCTGCCTGCCTAACTGTCTGTATGTCTCTCTCTCTCTCTTTCGTGTACACAAAGCTTGCTCTAAGCCTTGAAAAGTGTAATAAGAAGTGAAAGGCCATTGACTGTTTTAGTTAATTGAGTGCTTTGTAGGGTACGGGTTCCAGTCATTCCCAAAAACGTCAGGTACACATCTTCCATTTACCCACCCAGGCAATACCTCACCCAAATATATAAAATGCTTACGTTTTAATGACATCATGCCTAACCCAAACTTCCTTCCTGTATCCATAGTACTCAAAGTGTGTAATGCACAGCCATCCTAATTACTCCCAGTTGCAGTACCGTATCAAGGCATGCATGTTTCACTGGGAACATTGTGTTTGGGTTTAATAAGACCTTTATTCGAGGTGAAAAGGCAACACATCACCTGGAGCAAGCCGCCTCATTTGCATTCAGTAAGACTGGTTCCAGACTTTCTTTGCTAACGTACGGACGGCGCCCAGCTTAGGAAGATGATGCAATCTCAGGATAGACTAGTTAAACTGAGCACTGGGTTATCAGGCCTTCGGTGATTGATTGATTGAGTGGTGTGAGCGTTTCATGTGGAGTTGCGCTGCTCTGTATTGGTGAGTTCATATCCCATCTTTTGTGGCATACGAAATCAGGATCACATCAGGTGGACTCGCCTAAAGGTTTCTTCTGAGTAGGGGCACTTTCAAGGTGAAAGTAAAGGTAGCCGTTACACCTCCAAGGGTGAGAGTTGCGCAACCCATCATCCTTCGATTCTTTCTCCCTAGAAGGATGAAGCTGCCTGGGACATACTTGTTCTTATTGACCCTTCACACAGTCGTAGTGTGTGTGTGTATCCCTCGGTTGGCTATTCATCTACAGCACACTGGGCTGGTTGGCTGGCTACGCTATGTTGCTGTCCACGAAACAATTTGTTGTGAATCGTCTTCGATAATTTTTTGGTTGTCGTAAGGAGGCGTGTCAGACGTTTTGTTTCCTTTATTCTATGAACTTTTATTCTCATCTTCGCTGATAACAGTGCTTTTACGAGACTTGGTTCAAATCTCATGTTTCATTCAGTGGTATTTTGCGAGTTCCTAAAGCACTGAATGAAACTCCTCGTCGGAGATTTTACTGTTCATGAGCATGATGGAAATATGATTGTCTATTGCGTTTAACTTCACTTCGACTAGAATTCTCATGTTGTTGTGTTTCACGGCTTTACGTTGCATTCAGCGAGATATGAACTTAAAGGACAATCCCACCAACCCTGCCGCTCTGGCTGTTATTTCTATGCCTAGCACTATGGGTGTGGCTAAAGTGGTGGACATCAACCTGCCGTGCCTAATTCCATGCTGATTGTCATCAGGCGGTGTCAGCACAGTCCATACATCAGACGGTCCTATGATATTGTTTATGTAATGATCTTGTTCAAGTTGTCATTTGATTTCACATTTATAACTGTCTCAAATGAACCCCCCCACCCACCCCCACCCCCTGCGGTTTCCAGTGTTTTCGCAACTTCATACACGACTGACTACGGTCCCATCGTGTATTATTATGTGATAGTGCCTCGTGTTGATGTCTTGTACTGCCTTGATGAAAACGATTTGGTTCTGCAGTCCTTGTACTTTTCCATTTTCACCAACACTACTCTGAGGATCGTAGGTCATTCGCCTTGATCGAACCTTGTCCGTCGTGCTAAGCTGATAGAGATAAATACAGAGTTTGCGATATGGAAGGTGGTCAGGTGATTTCATCATATTTCATTTGACTGCAATCCGAACATTTGTGTTAATGGCCTGCACAGTTTCAAATTATTTTTTTTCCGCTGGTGGTTATCACAACCGTTCGAGTCGTCCATTTTGAATTTTTCTCCCATGGGTTGAAGACTTCTTTCTACAGGACACATTGTAGTAGCCATCGGTTATTGACAACCCCCTTGTTGTTGCTGCTGCTGATGTTGATCCATCGCGGGAGGTAGGTGATATCACAGACAGCGACTTCAAACTGACCCGACGTGTTATCGATCGTGTGCAGTAGTTGAATGGACTCGAAGCTCGTAATTTATGGAATATAACAAGCAATATTTGAAGCATACTGGGGTATACATACGAATACAGCAGACTTGAGCTCGTCATTACCGGCATTGCGTTTGCCAAGGAGATGTTCTTTCAATTTGGAAATAGGTGACAGTCGCTTGGGACCAGGCAGGTCAGGTGAATATGGAGGATGAGGAAGTTCTTCGAAGCCACATTGATGCAGACTTGACCGACTGCAGACTTTGAAAGTCGAGAGCTGTGAGACAAAGCATTGTCAGTTAGAATCAGAACTCCAGCCGTCAACATCTCCCACGTGGTACTCGTATTTGTACCCCAGTATGCTTCAAGGACCTGTTGCTTTCAAACTAGTTGATCTATTTGAGTAAAATAACTGGAAATGATGATGCAAAACATTGTGCAACAACATTTCTAACATTAGTTGGTGTCACTAGTCTAGAAGTTATGTAGGCCTAGAACTTTTTGACCAGCCCTCGTAATCGTCCACAGTCGTCTTCAAGAGTTCGCTGCTCATGTTATCACCCATGACGAGGTGTGCAGTGCTGCTGCACCGTGCAGGAGGGTGACCATTGGAGTCGTCCATTATTGTATTAAACATATAGTATTTTTAACAGTGTTGCAATGCAGACGAAAGCTAGATCTTTTCTGAAGACTGAGAGAGCATCAAAGCTGGGCGTTAGTCAGTGACCATCACCAACAGTCTCAGCATGATCGTTCAAAATCAAACTGAGCATGAATGATGTCATTTTCCTGTCACAATTTGACAGGCATTTAACATCGCTTTGACTTCCTGCAACAACAAATGTGAACTTGTGCGGAGCATCAGTCATACCAACTCCAATAAAACCATTAAAACCAACAGCAATGAGGTCCTGAGCATCGACGATAGCAACATGTTTTACTGTTACATGAACCTAGGGACAATGCAATAATGATGTGTGTCGAGGCATCTGTTCAGTTAACTGTAAATCGACTCAGTTGTGCATGGAGTACGGCTTCATGTAAGACCAGCTTGACAAGGACCACGTGTCCGAAAAAGCCACTGCTGAATCTGTTTTGTGTATGACTCGGCTTCACGCTATGGGTGCACTGGAATATGAACTCACTTTCAATGACTACAGCAAAGTCGTGTGTATGCCAATTGGCGATGCCAGCAGTTATGCCATGTCAAACCTCCGATGGTGAAACAACTCCAGGTGAAGCAATGTAGGCTCAGAGGTTATTCCATATGCAGAAAGCCGACCTTGTCAAACTTGCAGGAACACAAAGTCATCAAACTATGGTTCGAGAAGAAGAAGCACTTGATAGGTGAGTATTTGAGAGACTGGCAGATGAACCTCGTCAAGCCACTGATGTTCATCAAAAACGTCGACACTGTCACTCCATCCCCAGATGAACGTTCCAACCACAAGACAGAAGCCTGTGGGTTCCGTTACGTGGTTGTTTGATGCGACAGAAAAACGAATGCTCCATTGGTGTACACGGGTCCCAACATCGCCGAAAAACTTCTCACATGTTTGCAACGCAAAGAGAAAGTCATCAGTTAAACATTGTACTCAGTTGTTCCTAAGTGCATGACCAAAGACAACTGGCGAGTTCAAGACAAGAGCACTCACTGCCATGTGTGCGACGAACCACTGTGTGGTGAATCCGTGAGGGATCATTGCCATGTCACTGGTAAGTACAGAGGCATCGCTCACAATGCGTGCAACTTGAGGCTTAAAATTAATCCCAATCAACTTAATCAAGTTCCCCGTCGTGTTTCACAATCTTCGTAGGTACAATTCTCACTGGATCATGCAGACTATCGCGCAGGTCTACGGTAACTTCTGTTGCTGAGGAATGGTGTCTACCCCTATGTATACATGGAGAGCTGGTCCAGGTTCAGCCAGACACGATTACCTCCCATGGACTGAAATTAAAGCAACTTGACCGACTCGACCATCACCCTGGACGATTACTCACACGTGAATTACATGTGGGACAAACTGGACTGCAAGAATGTGGGCGATTAAAATGACCTGTACTTGAAAACGGATGTGCTCCATTTGGCTGCCGTGTTCAAGATATTCAGAAAAAAGCGTGCTCAACACAGCATGGCCTACTACTCTGTTTGCCTTGTTGAAAAGACTGATGCAATGCATGTACAGAAAGGCTTGTGGGTTTCCATAGCCACCAAACGGTATGTCAAAGCCATCACAACTCGAGTAAACCAACCAAACACATCCTGTACCTTGACACCAACAACCTGTAAGTTAATCAGGACTGGATGCACAAACGTTGCATGGAAATAATTAACTAATGACCATTGTCCTTAAACTCATACCGAACTTGATGTACAAGAAAAAATACATCATTCATTATCACAACCTGCAACTGTACTTGTGTGTACTGAACACGGATTTACGAAAGCTTTCTACCAGCGATTTTCAAAGACTCTGTACAAGTTCATTAACAACTCTGTGTTCGGCAAGATGATGGAGATTTGAGAAAACCCACGAACGTGAAACTAGTCAGATCAAGCGAGAAGAAAAAACTCAGGAAACTGATAGCCAGTCTGGCATTCAACTGAAGCAAAATATTTGCTGACGATTTAGCAGCACTGCACATGAACAAGAGCCACATCAAATTCAGCCAGCCCATTTACTTGGGGATGTCCATCCTCAACTTTCCAATCACTTAATGTATGACTTTTACTACAACGAAAAAGTATAGTACGGTGATAGGTGCAAATTGCTGTTCACGGACACGGATTCACAGATGATGGAAATGCGAAAAGAAGTAAAACAGCCACCTGTGCGACACCAGCAAATACTCCAAACACCACCTGCGATGCATCACACCACTAACGAAAAACTGCTCTGCTAGACGAAGGACGAATGTGCCAGGACACCGATTGTGAAATACATCAGCTTTAGACCTAAAATGTATTCAGTCAAGAAAGCAAACAATCAGAAAGGCGAAAGGCGTGAAAAAAATATTGGGTAAAAAAACACATCAAACACGCCAGATTTAAGGAAGCCCTCATTGAGACGTATGCTTTCAAACACTAAATGAATGCGTTAAGAAGCCCTGTGGCAAATCCTGAAATCACTCGTCTCACCAACAAAAAAAAAACAGCCAATGAAATTGAAATGAAAGAATGACTGCCAAATCAGCCACACCATCGAGTAACGGAAAAGAGAAAAAAATCGTGTCGTGAGGTACCAGTACCAGCCTGGAGAACAAGGAACGAGCCACCTATCCGACATGGTCTATGGAAACTTACACCATAGATGAAGTGGACATCAAAGATGACGGACCCAACGTGTACATCTTGAAAGGCGGACAATCAAGAGGTTCTGACAGAGAAGAACGAAACAGCTGTCCTACTGAATGAAATGGAATAGTGCATTCTATTCAAGACAACAGACACCATGCTCCTAAAAACATGTTTTATGTTTTATAATTTAAGGTCTTGATAGGAACCGGTCCCGTTCCGTCTTTTGTTTATACTACTGATGTACAGGATACACTGCTAGGATGTAAATCATATACTGCTAGGATGTAAATGATATACTGCTAGGTTCTACATGATATACTGCTAGGTTCTACGTGAGATACTGCTAGGTTCTACGTGAGATACTGCTAGGATGCACATCATATACTGCTGGGATATACGATGTTCTGCTTTGCGCACGTTATTGTTTTAGTTGAACACATGGAAGAGAAACAGTTGAAAATGACAATTTCTTAACCACGTTCGTCCCGAATCGCTGCTGTCCATACCTGGCCCTTGAGAGTGACTGCCCGTTAGAGACAAGCAGTCGGTCAGTGGTGACGACGGGTGGAATCGAATTCATGTGTTCCTCAGAATGACAAAATTTTATGAGGTGAAGAAAGAAATAAAATTTTGAAAAAAAAAATATCCTATAATATAATAATGATGATAAATACTGTGTAATAAAATGTCAAAACCGGTATACGTGCGTAAAAGAAGCTCTTAAGTACATTGCACTGTGGAAATATGGAGGAGGCAAATCAATTTTATAATTCAGTCAACTGTTATGGTTAAGAATTTGCCGTGACAAACAATGTAAGAAATCCCCTGTGAACCAGCAAAACAGAACAAAGACAAGTTTGAAACATTCAAATTCTGTATTATTATGCAACGAGAGCAAGGTATACAAAGTCACAATTCAATTTCAAATACAATACAAATGCAGCAAGGGTCACAAAGTATGGCAAACTCACTAAAGTTTTAGTGTGAGAGAGATAGAGTCGTGCAGAATGAACGCAGTTAGCGGTCTGACAGCAGTAGATCAGGCGTAGACGGATAAAGCGTTGGCAATGTAACTCCAGTGAATGTCCGAATGTGTGTCTCTGTGTCGCTCACAACATGGCATCTAGCCTTTATATACGTTTTCAGTCGTTTCCCCAAAGTACGAGCACTCACTAAGTCTTACTGCCATCACCAACACTGTAGAATGCCCTCCAAACAATGTCTCCCGGAAGTAAACAAACAGGAAGTCAAGGGCAGATAATTCTTCGACAAGCCTGCAGCCAAATCCTAAAAATGCGGATCATCTATTATGCGAAATGTGACCCATCATATTTATTATTCAAAACACTGAACAGTGTCATCCAATAATAATTATTACTGAATTGATGATAAAATATACAGTCAGAAAATAGACACTCGTAACACATGCTAGACAAATCCACTGACAACATCATTGAGTAAGCTGCCACAGATTGTTGAAATATCTACTTTGACATTCTTGCTGAAATCAAACATATTTGCGTTGATTCTGATAGGGTTTCCACATGTGATCCATGGGCTACGTTTACCAAACTCATATACTCTCCCCAAAAAGTAACGCATACAGGAATTTCAACCGTATTTTTATGTTTATTTTAAAACATCTTGTAGGGTTTATGATGTTGTGGTTAACATTTGTCGTGACAAAATGTATAAGAAATCCCCTTAGAACCTGCAAAAATATAACACAGACAAGTCTAAAATAATCATCAATGCGTGTTGATCAAAGATCCAGATACAATGACTCACAACAGAGGTTTCTAGTACATTGCAGCTGAGTCAAATCTAAAGTAATGGGTCACAAATATATTATAAATTCACCAAGTCTTGCTTTGAGAGTAAGAAACAATTATAGAGAATGTTACACTGCCTCTTCGTCTGATTGACAACATCGACATACATACAAGACTGACCGTCTTCTGTGTATGTCAATGTTGACAATCAGACGAAGAGGCAGACGGATCACTCCAGTCAATCCGTGTACGTGTATAAGAGTCCCGTCAGCACAACAACCAGCCTTATGTGCCACCAAATCACCATTACCTTAGAAACTTCTCGTTCCGCCTCGTGTTTACTAACATTAAAAACACGTACTCAGAGGTAGAAGAGCGCCTAAAGGGAGGCAGCTGTAAAGCGCTACCTCAAAAGGCGTACCACAAAAATAAAATTACCGTGGTACGAAATGAGACCAAAAATAGCTATCACTCAAAACTTAAACATTGTGACCAAATAATAACTATCACTTAATCAATACAAATCAATACAAATCACAGAAAATACACTCTCGTAACAATGAGCCAATGAAATATATCGAAAATGCACGTTGGGAATGCAGACTTATCCGTCTTTGGCACCAAGTCGAGGAAAGTCAGTCTGAGGGTCACATGGAGACGTGTGGTGGCGCAGAAGTCAATAACTAGTGTGACCACCGTGGGCATCCAGAACTGCACGGCATCGCCTCGGCATAGAACGAATGAGTCTCAGAACCTCGTGTTGTCCAAACGGAGCCCACTGCCAGTAGTGCCTGTGCGAGTTGCTGAAGTGTCTGGTGCTCAGGGTTACGGCGTCACACCCGTCTGTCCAAGACATCTCACCGATGTTCTATCGGGTTTTAAGTCCGGTGATCTTGATCGCCAGGGTAGCACGTTGATGTTGTGATTCTGTAGGAAGTTTCTAGCGTGACGTGATGTGTGGGGCCTGTCAATGTCCTGTTGACAACGGGCGAAGGCTGTCAGGTTGCTCTGGATCATCACCACATCTCTTCTACGGCAGGTGATCGCTCTCCGCATCATAAGACAGCTTCGGCAGAATCTGTTCATGTGGGAAACGCAAGCGTCGGCGAAACGTTCACGTCGTCTTGTGTACACCCGCATCCATCCATCGCGTCGTCGTGTGTACACCCGCATTCATCCATCGCGTCGTCGTGTGTACACTCGCATTCATCCATCGCGTCGTTCCAATAGAAATCTTGATTCATCACGGAACCCGATTCTACGCCAATTCGGTAGGTTCCAGGCCTGAACGTGTGGACGGAATAATGGACAGACAGCGATCAACTTTTATTATCCATCAAAGAGACTACCTGATCCCCAGCATTCACTTGCATTGCATGTGAATTGTGTATTCTGTGACACTACACGCCGGAATTGAAAATCATATTGTTAAATACGGGTATTTTGCGGAGAGTGCGTTTTGTTGTGATGTTTCAAGACATAAACACCATAGGATTCATAAACAGAGCAAAATCATTTGTAAAATGAATCACGTTTTAATTCATCCGTACATGAAACTGCAATTTTCATTATGCGGTTTTTTGGAGGTGAGTATATATTATACATGTAAGTAAATCTTCTGATATATTGATTATATATAACTTATGTAAATTTTGTAAACACGCCATTTCTATTAGATACGAAAAGATGAAAGACCAAATGTAAACTATATATGCCAAATGTGTTACATTTTCATTATCAATGTATATATGTATGACACTATGTTTATTTGTATATGGGCCTGTGGCCGTGAAAAAAATAAACTGAATTGAATTGAATATATTCCTTCAAAAATCTTTCATCTGTTCATGTAATATTCTTGATGCATAATTTATTGCTGAAAAGGTTTGACAATCGTCACATCTTTCTGGCCTGTGGCAGAGATTCTATGTTGGCTTGCCGCATGGAACTCTGGGTAGGAGAGTGAGATTTTTCATTGAAAACCAGTGAGGAGTGATTCTTGATAATAAATAGAATATCACCCAGGTGTCGTGTGATATCAACACTCGGGTGAGATTCTCGCTGTAAAAACAACACTCTCACCTCATGTAACAGATCATATTATACCTGTGTGGTCCTGTCTGTCTTCTCGAGGCCATCCTAATACATGGAGTATCAGCAAGCGAAGGGAAACAAACCCAGGGAATGACAACCAACCTGGACTAAGCCTGTTATACACCCTTAATTATGTTATCTAGTAGTTGTGTCAGGTAACACTCGACATGTTTGGACAACTGAGATACGACACGTGGTAGCCTGTATCGTTGTTACATTTACATTGATGATACCCATATATGTATATCTAATACACATATACTTACAATATCTATATGTCTGTGAAATAGTGATGACATCAGGTGTTTAAGAACAAGTGAGCGACCGTCATATACAAATCACCGCAAATGGCAACAATGTCTGAGCGAGTGAGTTAAAATCTGACATCACCATTTAGTGACGAGAAAGGCTTTACATACACAATAAATATAAGTTGTTAAATAACCAGTCATCGAAGGACTGTAGAATAACCCGTTACGATATGGCTGAAATATTGCCGATGTGACGCGCATAAATATTAACTCACTCACTCACACACTGTAGAACAACTACAGTATCGCAGATGGTATTTGTACTGGTCGAGTAAGCGCGTAGCAATCCAATAGTTCCGGGTAACCCCGATATATTACAAGGCTGTAAATTGAGATATTACTGGGGGCTTGTCCAACCTGTTTAGCAACAATCGTGTGTAAGCCGATTGGTATATTTGTTTATAATGCTAGTTACGCCCCAGCCTTTTTCTCGTTTCACTTTACTTTCACTCACATTTCTGTGTAAAATCTAACTTTCAATTCTTGGAAAGGAACAGTCTATATCTTATCAAGTACATCGATAGTCGACTGACATGGTCGTAAATGAGGTTCACGTTCCCGTAAACAGAAGCGATATAGCCCTTTCCACATCCAGACGAAATCTCTGCTAAGAATAGAGTCTATTGTACAGTTGTGACTATATCATTAGCATATCGTGTAAACTACCCATCAAGAGGTTAGACTCACTTGAAGCACTGACAATATGTTATGTATGTATGTATAGCTACAACGAAGTTGACTGTATCCACTAACTTGGGGAAAACAACTGCAAACCTTATGCACCACGGTTATCTTATATCACTAAGCTAACACCAGTGCAATTCGAAAGAATGGGAGTGAAGGTTAACCTTAAAGGTTGTTTCGTGAAAGGTGCCCCTGGTCATATGATGGTGTTCTCTCCACTCTCGACAGAAGTACCCCCTTGGTTGAGTTTCCTCTCACTTCCATATCCCCGGGTTGACATGAACAGTGTACCCTTATTAAGTGGAATCATCTCAAAGGAATATATGCATCGAGGTGTAGATTTCACCGTGTCATTACGGAAGTTGGTTGATGTGATGGTCTGAGTATCCAGTGTCTCTGCACAATGGTGACCTTCACTCAACAGGTGATGTGAGGTGAGATGCCAAGGGTAGGCTGCACTGCCGTGTGGTACTTTCAGATCACTGTCTAAAATAGAACACGTCGACATACAGTACACAACTGTCCACAAGTGAATTAACTGAATCAGTATCAACACTGTTCCATAATTAATAACACTGCCACATATCAACACATGATGTAATGGTGGGTATATAGGATTTGATGGTGGGGTATGCCCCGTGTAATTGTAGGTACAGGTGGGGTATATCCCGTGTAATGGTTGGGCACAGATAGGGTATACCACGTGTATAGTGGGGTATATGCCATGTAAAATTAGGGTACAGATGGGGTATACCCTGTGTAATGGTAGGGTATAGGTGGGGTATAGCGTGTAATGGTAGGGTACTGGTGGAGTATAGCCGTGTAATGGTAGGGTACAGATGGGGTGTGCCCTGTGTAATGGTAGGGTACAGGTGGGATATAGCCGTGTAATGTAATGTACCGGGCACAAGTGGGGTAAATCCCGTGTAATGGTAATAATAAGAGGCTATTTATAGACTTTCCACGTCACGGGGTTTTGCTCAGAGCTCTTCCTGCGCTCCACTTGAAATATACAAAGCTGGCAGGTACACATAGTTATAAGTCACTTGTAGCGGAGAAATAAATGAGTCTTGGGTCGTGATTTGAATGTACTTAGGGAAGGAGATGATTTTAACTCAAATGGGAGAGAGTTCCACAGAGACGCTGCTGCATATGAAAAGGTTCATCACCCAAACGATTTTAGATTATAGCTTAGGACAGCAAGTAATGGTAGGGTACAGATTTGGATACAGTTTGTATTAATTGGTCACCACATTGCTATATGCCCAGATTTAATCAGAGTTCAGTCTTGTCCTCTTTTCATAATTCAGTTAATTAGCTGAGACTCTCCCTTCGCACCAGGAAGACGTATGTCTGTCATCATGGTCAAGGGCTGGACATCAACGACTTGTTGCACCTCACAGGTCAGTTTAAGCGTGAGTGTTGGTTACTGTGTGTGTATACCCTTGTGTATTGTTTTGTTAACATTGTTCGTGTGTAAACATAAACAGTTACACAGTTAAACGGTAACTTATGTGTAAATGAACAAGTAAGATTTAGCAAAGTGTAGATAATAACCCAGTGAGGTTTTCGTGAAATACAACAGATAGCAGTTCGCTGACTTGGCTGACAAATGTCATAAATTCCTAAGTGTGCAGATCAATGCTAATGCTGTTGATCACTGGATTGTCTGGTCCACACTCGATTATTAGCAGACTGTCGTCATATAGCTTAAAATATTGCTGAGTCTCATTCACAAACTAAACTCATATTGCTAATACGGATTATAGGTACGCTTCATCATCTGGCTTGGCGACACTGTACTTCGGCGACACACAAATACCATGCATCGGATAGATATTACTTTGTAATAGTTATATATGCCTGTGCAACATTCTGTATCACATCAACTTCATTGTATCATGTGTATTGCATTCAGATGTATGCAGCCATATTTGACATATTCACCTCTCAAATCTCTACACATGAGAAGTGTTTACAAACAAATTCACAATATTATCACCTGACATCATTTCATCCTATTTCATCTAGTCTATTGTATCAGTCGGAATTTCAAAATGAATGTATGTATACACATAACAGTAGACCGATAACTATGGGTAACAAGATATACAGGTTTGTATTAATTGATGTACAGGCTTCGATTGATTGATGTACAGGCTTCAACTTATGTACAGGCTTCAACTGATTGGTGTGCAGACTTGTATTGATTAGGTTAATGAGTTACAGGTAAAGATGTTTGGATAAAGATTAGTCACTGAGGATAAGGTGGTTCCATGCATTGGGTAGGCAAACACCACCGTCTCTGTTGATTGAGGGCTTGTTCCGCTTGATTGCAATGGCTTCTAGGAGCTTCCGTTTTTTAAGTCACTGGCGTTCCTAACTATTGTCCTGGCGTTGTCCCAAACAGCCTTGTGATTGGGGTTGTGCATGATGTGTTCACATACAGCAGACTTCTGATCCAAATTTTGAACTGATGTTTTGTGTTCTTTTAACCTGACAGCCAGTGGTCGACCAGTTTCACCAATATATGTCTCTTTACAACTGCACTGGATCTTCCACAGCGAATTGAAACACCTGAAATCAACCTTCTAAGACCTTAACGAGTACCCCATCTAGTCAGCAACACCATCACCAAGACCCTGAAAGAAGCTCCCAAGTTAACAAAACCAGAACCGTCCCCCATCAGAATTAACATACCATACCATGGCCAGATAAGTCATCGCATCAGCCGTCTCATCAAGAAAACAACAGGAATAGACGTCACCTTCCGTAGCGACACCAACCTGAAAACGCTACTATCAGCTAATGGACACTGGCCAACAACACCTAAATGCAACAATCCAGCAAGATGCATCTACCAGATCCAAGGCAGTTGTAAAGAGACATATATTGGTGAAACTGGTCGACCACTGTCCGTCAGGTTAAAAGAACACAAAACATCAGTTCAAAATTTGGATCAGAAGTCTGCTGTATGTGAACACATCAGTTTTACCCTCACTTCACCTGAAGAAGAGACTAGGATCTGTCTCGAAACGTTGTGACCTTGTATAATAAAGAAGTTGAACCATAAAGCATTTTAGTTATTACAAAGCGCTGAAAACGCCTTTTCAGTTTTGTCATATAATAAGATCCACAAGAAAGAAAGAAGTTATAGGACTATAACCCTCAAGTATCACAAGTATCAATGGCGGATCAGATCATATCGGTGATATGTCATATTTTCACACACATCACATGCACCCTAACAGGTTTTCTAAAATCATAAAACTATCACTACTAATTGCAAACACTTCTCACCTGATGGTATATTCCCTTCATGAAAATGAAAGGTGTGTGTGTTTCAGAATAATAGCTAGAACCCCCCAAACAACGCAGTGAGTATTTCAATGGCGGATAAGATCAGATCAGCGATATGTCACATTTATCACACACCTCATATACACCCTAGCATTTTTTCAGATTCTGACACTATCACCTGATAGTATATTCCCCTCATAAGAATTAAAGGTGTGTGTGAAAGATGTTTTTGAAGCAATAACTAGAAACACTTAAACAATGATGTGTAGCATTTCAATAGCGGATCAGAACAGATCGGCGATATGTGATATTCTTCACACATCTCAAATACACCGTAACATGTTTTAAGTCATAAAACTATCACTATTAGCAGGGAACCTACATAGAGGGGGGAGAAGAAACTCCTCGAAAAGCCACTGAATCTATGTCTCGGGTCGTTACGTAACCAGTGTAGCCAATATGGTGGCAGCGTAGTACTGAAGATTGAGCCCGGTTTATTTTCAACAGCTGATTAAGTTCGCTGAGTGTTGTAACATCTGAAATCCAACATCTAGAAGATAGGCTATACCGTTAACTATTTTGTCACTTCAGTTTAAGTCAAATAATTGGTGTTAGTGTCCGTATTAGGACAGCAGATATGTAGTAAAGTTTCAAGTCGGTAAGTTATAGCTCACTGGCTTTCATTCTCGATTCACCGCGAAGATTGTGCCGATAAAAACTTCTTTCACGCATTCGTTTAATTTTTAGAAGGAGAACATACCTTTAGCTGAAAGGTATTTGCAAGTAATAGTGACAGTTTTATGACTTAAAAATTGTTCGGGTGCAATTGAGGTGTGTGAAAAATATGACATTTCGCCATTGAAATGCTATACGCCGTTGTTTGAGCAATCCTAGTTACTTCCTCAAAAACATCTTTCACGTACACCTTTAATTCATATCAGGGGAACATACCATCAGGTGAAATGTGTTTGCAAGTAATAGTGATAGTTTTATAATAGAAATTAAAGTATGTTAGGGTGCATTTGAGGTGTGTGAAAAATGTGACATATTGCCGATCTGATCTCATTCGCCATTGATGCTTGAGGGTTATAGTTCCATAACTTCTTTCTTTCTTGTGGATCTTATTATTTGACCAAACTGGAAAGGTGTTTTAGAACGCTTTGTGAGAGATTTACACTATATATTTCAGGGCAGTGTGACAGTGTCAGCTAACATTTTGTTAATGTCCATTCCATTCCCCACATGCAATAAGATATCTGAATTAATTATTAATGTAAACAAAAATGTTTCAAAGTAGATTTTATAAAAGGACAGCTGATGTTAACACGTCTTCTCGCGATACTTTTGCGTTCTTTAACATGTTTTGTTAGGGAAGGCCGCGGTGTATCATTTATTCTATGATTCATTTACATATGTACTTCTTTCTTTTAATTTTCTTTAATTCGTTCATTCATTCACATAATTCTTGCTCTTAATTTTAACTATAGTTCAATCATTCATTGTAAAATTCCTACTGATACAATAAACTGGCTGAAGTTCTGTTAAACCAGGGATAATCCACAACGTATATGTGTGCGTTGGAGCATGACGAGGCACACGTTAATTAGTACAAATGGTAAAGAAAGCAAGCGAGTGACCCATCCCTGTTGTAGAGTATCCCTGCTATTAGTGGCAATTACCTTTCAACTAAAGGCACGCTTCCCTTCTAAAAATTAAACCCGGGAGCCTATATAGAGGCTGTAGAGTTGTAGAGAATCCCTGATGTGTGAAAGAAGAGTTTATCGACACAGTTTAATCTGTCTTCGCGGCGAATCGAGAAATGAAGCCAGTAAGCCATAACATACCGACTTGAAACTTAACTACAAATCTCCTGTCCCAATACTGACACTAATAACAATTATTTGCCTTAAACTGAAGTGACAAAATAGTTCACTTATCTTCTACATATAGGTTTTCAGTTGCCACAACACTCAGCGAATTTAATCTGATGATGACCGGGCTCAATCTAATACTAAGCTGCTGCCATATTGGCTACACTGGTCACGTGACGAGGTGAGGCATACGTTCAACTTGGAGTTTCTCCTTCTGCATAATTTCCCTGACCTTATGTATCTAGGTCATACTTCCAAATATATCAGAGTCGAGCGGCTATGAGAGCCGGGTCGATGACATTCCCTTCCGGTACAGTAAAAGACGCGAGAGGGTTTGTTTTCTCTCTATATCAGAGACCTGTCTATCTTAATGGTGTAGGAGGACGCTGTACAAAGCAACCGATCACCGTAGCGCGAAGATCGCTTTGTACAACGACATCCGGTTTTATTTTTTTCAGTTAGACCCCCAGACATTCATCATGACACCGTGATGATGCTTCATCTTTCAAGACCAAGTTATCAATGGCTCATATGTAATTTTCGTGCACGTGTCATTGTCACAAACAGGCAGGAGGGATCGTGGGTGCAGTGGGTACCAGTCGAATTGCGCCAATAAGTTTGGTCAAACTGACCCTGAATGTTGCCACACGGGAATATTCAGAATGCCCTAATTAATTAATAGTAATAGTAATAATAATAATAAATCCATAAATGCATAGCTGTTTTCAACGGTAAGTGTTCCTCCCAAATAATATTTATAAATTGATATATATTAGAACTATTAACAAAACCTAACACAACAATTTCTGGGGCCTCACAAAAGTAGCTAAATCATAAATGCCGTCAAAGTAAGTACAATATATACGGTTGAACCACTAGTTGTTAATCTGCGGAAGAAAGAATATAGGACACAGATGGAACACTTTCTGAAAGGGTAGTTTAGCCTGAGATATGTTCACCATAACAATACACAGGAGATATGAACCCTGCAGTCAGACAAGCACCCAGTGGTGGATGGGATACTACAGTGCTGTCTTTAAATACAGTGGTCTCTATCTGTAGAGTTATCTACCTGTATTATGGATAGGCACATTCCAGCACAACCAATCCAGCATGGAGAACAGCACCTGGTTGTTATTATATGTATACTAGTCTGTGCACAGATTGATGCTCATGCCGTTGATCCAGACCGCCGCCATATAGGGCGCTTGCACACACACATTTTCATCAGTCGTCACCATTTCATGTTCTAGTCTGCCCTTGAATGTCGGCCCACCAACTTCAATCTCGATACCCTGATTTCTCCAGCTTCACATTGACTTCCCCTCAGGCATCTTAACAGATGCTTAATACATAGCGTATTAATGAATGGCCATGCTGGTCACCCCTAATTAGTGAATGGCTTGGTCTACAGTAATCAATATGGGAAACAATAAGGGACTAAATAAACATTCTTCTCTAACACCATTGGAATAATCAAAATAATCAGATAGTTTTCACCCCTCACTGACAACTTCACGTCATGTATAAGTTGAAGAACATAAATATATTTCCATGGATACCATTAATCAAAAGATAAGATAATTTATTTTGGTTACCCATGTCGAATGCTTTCTTGAAATTCATCAAAGCACAGTACAATCTGCCTTTATTCAAGTTAAAGAATTCCAAAACTACCAAAAGGTACCATCAGACATATGCATGTGCCTAGCAGTGCCATAAAAAGGAGTACAACAACGAAATGCCCCTATAGTTATCAGGTTCATTACTACTTCTCTTTTTCTATGTGGATATCATAATAGCAATGGTCCTACACACTGTAGGTATAGTGCTGTATGACATGTGACAGGTCATACCACTCACTGTAGGTATAGTGCTGTATGACATGTGACAGGTCACACCACTCACTGTAGGTATAGTGATGTATGACATGTGACAGGTCATACCACTCACTGTAGGTATAGTGCTGTATGACATGTGACAGGTCATACCACTCACTGTAGGTATAGTGCTGTATGACATGTGACAGGTCAAGCTACACACTGTAGGTATAGTGCTGTATGACATGTGACAGGTCATGCTACACACTGTAGGTATAGTGCTGTATGACATGTGACAGGTCATGCTACACACTGTAGGTATAGTGCTGTATGACATGTGACAGGTCATACCACTCACTGTAGGTATAGTGTTGTATGACATGTGACAGGTCATACCACTCACTGTAGGTATAGTGCTGTATGACATGTGACAGGTCATACCACTCACTGTAGGTATAGTGCTGTATGACATGTGACAGGTCATGCCACACACTGTAGGTATAGTGATGTATGTGATGTGACAGGTCATGCTACACACTGTAGGTATAGTGCTGTATGACATGTGACAGGTCAAGCTACACACTGTAGGTATAGTGCTGTATGACATGTGACAGGTCATGCCACACACTGTAGGTATAGTGATGTATGTGATGTGACAGGTCATGCTACACACTGTAGGTATAGTGCTGTATGACATGTGACAGGTCATGTATTGTAGCTTGGTGTGGATAGAGGCAGCCGACTGAGGCACCCTGTATCACGAAATCATTCTCTTTAGCGTGTGGGAGTTAAGAGAGAGTGACAGGTTAGTGTGTGGGAGTTAAGAGAGAGTGACAGGTTAGTGTGTGGGAGTTAAGAGAGAGTGACAGGTTAGCCAGTGGGAGTTAAGAGAGAGTGACAGGTTAGTGTGTGTGTTATAGAAAGTTAGGAGTGATTTTGTGTTTGAGTGAGTTTGTAAATGAGTGGGTGTGAATTTAGGTTGGACACTGTGCTCATTGTTACATTTTGTCGTGTTGTTCCCTTCTCTACTTGGGAAACTAGTCTTAGCTGTGGATTCTGTGAAAGTTATCTTGTAATACATGGGACTGCCATACGTGGTCTGGTACTGGACTGTTGCTGCAGTTACATGTGTTAAGCCCAAACTAACTCGCCATTCATTCCGTTGCTCACAAAATGAGCCTGGTTTGATTAAGTGCTTATATGACTGACTGCAACATGTATCCAACTGGGATGTGCTCACAGATAATCAAGACACATACACAGACAGTTATCCTTTCATGAGGTTTACTGAATGCTTGCATTACTCTGTCGACAGGTAGTTGAACTCTTGAATTCCAGAGCTTATCTGCAGTTTATAATGAAAATGCTATCTCTAGTGTGAACTGAAAACAGCTGTCACATGTACAAGCAAACGTGCATTGCTCTCAGATTCTTATCCAGTTTTTAGCAAATAGACAAGGACGTGATTGTCCTGTCGGTGAACAACAGCTAGTGTCAGCAGATTGCCTGTGATTTGTTTAATTACCTCAGCTCTAACGCTAAGAATCTGGTATGTGTAACCATGGTAACTGACATTTTTGTTTGTTTTTGATTTCTAGATTCATTCACACACAATGTAATTATCACAGCTAGTTTGCCTTTTATGGCAAACAGAATCCATTTAAAGGGATCATTAGGACTTGCTGTTCTTTTGTGTTGACATTTTCTGTAAGTATATGTGATGTATTTCCAACAGGTGTCATAATGAGGTCTGATGTTATCAGTTTGGATGAGATGTACATGGCAATAGCGGTGGCAGCGTCCCGTCGAAGCAGAGACCCAGTGCTGCAGGTAAACATGTCACTGAAGACGTTGTTCAAACAACAGTTTGGCAATAATATAAAGTCGGATCAACCATGCTTCAAAGATAAAAGCTTTACCCAATCGTGTTTCGGACCAGGTAGTGCTCCATACCAAATTATGTGTTTGGACCAAGCAGTTCTGTGTACCCAGTCATCTGTTTAAATCAGTCAGTGCTCTGTACCGGATCACCTATTTATATTGTTGTTCTTTGTAATTACTGCTTAAATCCGTCATTTACTTTGTGACATCAGTAAACATTGTTGTTAAACAATATTTCCAATGTATGTACAACAAATAGAGATATATTGGTATCACTGTTGTAGGTTGGCGCCTGTGTGGTGGACAACTATGGCAGAGTGAAGGCAGTTGGCTACAACAACATGCCAAACGACGACAATGACAAGTACCCATGGTGTAAGGACGACCCGGATCCACTACACAATAAAGGATTGTATGGTAAGAGCATATTGGGTGTTGTTCTCTGAGTCATGTGATGAAGGTTTTGGTGGTTTCACCCACATGTAAGTCAGTCCTGACTCCATTGTTTACAGACAGCCGCCGTATAGATGGCTGAAAAGTGGACTGATGAATGAATATAACTCAAAAACTGATAAACATGAAGTACTCAATGAAATGATGATCTTAAAGGCCACATGCAATGAAACAAACAAGCATCATGAAAACACAATTGTCACTTATTGATGACATATAATATACATTGCTGATTGTGGAAAAGCAAATAATCAAAATTAAGAGTGTACAATCAAGTACAAAGTGCAATACTTTTTTCTTTTTTTTAAAAATGTTTTTATTTCCCAAAGTAAATGTTGACATTGTACATTGCAAGGAGCATTCTGCAGGACAATGTTGCCCTTCATTCTTTATCATATTAGGTTACGTAACACATCGTACAAGCCCTCTTCATCCCCCATTTGTTGATCTTAGTACTTTGTACATAATATCAATGTTACAGTACATTGAACAATACATCATACAGAGCATCTTGTCATCCTTTTATTCTTAACATAATACATTGTGCAAAATATCCTATACAATTTCTTTGTCAACATCATGCAAGCATTGTCATCATCTTCATCTTCATCTTCATCAACTCAATCAATCATCTTCATCTTCATCAACTCTAATCAATCATCTTCATCTTCATCAACTCTAATCAATCATCCTATATTCAGGGTGGATGCTATTGTATGCTTCATTTCTTTGTCCCAGGCTCGTATGCATATGAATTCAAGTGTACGGTCCAGTTATCTTCTACTTGTGTAGCATCTACTGCACAGCTTGCAATTAATGTATGGAAGGAGGACCAGAAAGCATAGAATTTTGCTGGATTTGTATTAGAAAATGACATATATTTGGTAGCTTTATAGTAATGAAGTATTTCCCTTTGAAACACTTTAAAATTTGGTTTTATATTGTTTTGGCTTGTTTTTTATAGCATATATTTCACTATTAAAAACACCAAATTAAGCGGATTGTTGTTTTTGCCTTGAAACCAAAGATAATGTTTTCATGCGTCAAAGTTATATTTCATTCAAACAATATATCAAGCCAGTTGGATACTTCCGTCCATACTTTCACTGTATATCGACATTCACACAATAAATGTGTGATTGTTTCAGGGGCAGATTCACAGAATGAGCATTTTGAGTCTGTATATTTCATCAAATGTAACTTATGTTTGGTCATTAAATCTTATGGGGAATCTTGAAGTGGGACCATCTTAACTGTATACTTTCTGTGCATCTATTTGCCAGTCTTCTTTGTTACATTGTTTTACTGAGAATATTGGTCTTGTCTCAACTTGAGGTAATGAGGTAAAAGTATGTTATAAAAGGATTTACCCATTTTGATGTTGTCCACAAATGCAAGATTTGTTAAAGGGTAGTGTTAGGCATTGCACCTGCTAGGTCCGACCTGTATCAGGTACTTCCTGAATCTGCAATATGCTACTACAGTACTCTTTATACCTTCAAAACACAGGAAGTTTATGTTTGCAATTCCATATTTTTTTCCAAATCAGCTTTATGTAAGAAGTTTCCATTATGATGTAACATATCACAGACGAGCATCATTCCTTTCATTCCTTTCAAAATCCATAAACAGTGATAGTCCTGGGATTTGATATGTTTCAGTACAGTCCATTACATCCTATATCTGTCTTGTGACTTCTCCTGTATATCTTCCTTCAACTAAACCTTTGTGGTTTTCATTAACAAAACGTGGTAATACCCTCCTTATTCTATAGGTATAACTGCTGAGGCTAATTTATAGGTGGTATAAAAAGTGATATTGGTCTCCACGATTTTTAGCAATTTTGTACCTTTAACACTCTTAGGGAGACATGTGATAAGACCCTGTTTTTGTGATACCAGCATAGAACTGTTTTCACATGCATGATCAAAAATAAGGTATTGAATGGTGCCTTGATCTGTATGTCAGTCTAATAGTGGCCTTCAGGTTCAGGGCTTTAGTTTCCACCCACTAACGTCCATTTGGCTCAAAAGTGGACTGATGAATTGCTGTATAACTCCAAAACTAATAAACATGAAGTACCAGTGAATAGCTGATCTTACAGGTATAATTAAAACACAACTGATGACATACAATACACACTGCTGATTGTGGAAAAGCAAATCATAAAAATTAAAAGTGTACAATCACGAATCAAAAGTGCATACTTGAGCTTACCTGGCCAGAACAGGTGGGTGCGCACCCCAGTGTAACAAAGATTTTTCATCAGCTGATTCAGTTACCGAGGGCTTATTGTGTGTGTACGGAGATGATCTGTTTAACTGGCATTTTACAAGTATCATGAGCAATAAGAAAGTAAGATTTTTTATGGATAACAGCTTCTTTTATTGTGTATGATGCAATGTTTCTGTATGGATTCATGTACCGTTGTCAAGCAGGAGTGTCACTGGTACTAGAACCCACACTGAAACACCTCTGCATTTATGTTCGATCCAGTCAACAAACATGGCTGAACTACCTCATGACTGAGAACTGTCATTCATCAAAGTACAAACCAGAACTTAAAACTGACAATGTGAGCTTGCACCGGTTTCCGTTTGATCCAGTCATCCAGAAAATGCAGTTTGTTTGCCACCCTCAGACATAATAACATGTCATGTGTACAAGTATGACACCTGCCTGTCTGTGTAGTTACATAATGTGTCAGAGTCAGAACTGGTTAAGACCAGTGTATATTTATTGCGGCAGACCCAAGATGTTTGTAATCACAAGAAACACCTCTTGTTTTTAAACTTAGATCCGCAGTGATAATCCTTGCACACATCACATACTGTGTTTTAACGAGTCGCCTTCCCAGTTCAAGCAGCGCAAACCTAATCACTGCACATGCACTATGGATGCAGCACAGCTGCTGAAACCACTTTTTCCCCCAGCGCTGTGGTGAAATTACAGAATCGTTTGAACTCCAGTTTTGCAGGGTTTTTTCATTGCACTATTTTTCTACTTTGGCATTTGCATTTTTGATAAATTGTTTTTACACCAAAAAGTCCACACCAAAAGGAGTCAGAACCTGTAAGGTTGTGTTTAGCTTAGCATGTGACCTGTTTCAAAACATCAGACCAAACCTTTGAAGTGTTTGCAGAATATATGTACAGAAGATATCATTAAAATCTTTACAGAGTTCACTATTTGTTACGAGGGAGGAGTACAGAGAAAGGTACAGCCAGGTGTTTGAGAGGCACCTGTACAAGTGCTGACAAAGTTGTTGATACATTAAGCTTTGCTGTGTTGTCTCCATTCTTTCTTGCACCCTTGGCTGTCCCTTTCTTTTCACTCCACCCTCGTACCAAATTGTACAGCCAAATGGACTGTTGGTATGGTGTGAATGTACATCCGGCTGTATGTTGTGTACAACTGGAGATGAAGATGTTAGCATTGCAAATCTCAAAGTGCACATGTGTTAGCGTATCTCTCTCTTTTTCCCAGTGTGTCACGCTGAACAGCGAGCAATTGCGTCTTGTGCAGGGGATTTGAGAGGCTGTTCTATCTATGTGACACTCCACCCCTGTAATGTTTGTGCAAAGTTAATTGTCCTCTCTGGAATGAAGTCGGTCACATACCTAGATGATCGACATGGTATACGCTATCAAGCATCAAGAAAAATCCTAACTAAGTCTGGAGTTGAACTGAAGTAAGTACAAAAAAAACTTTTCAATAATGTAATGTGCTTAAAATGGATAAAGCTACAAAAAATTGCAATTGTGCTAAACACATATTTGAATCGTGGCCCAAAAGAATGCATATTTTAGAATATTTTAATTATTATTGTTGTAGTTCTCAGATATTAATATATCATGAAGTAAAGTGGGTTCGAGTGATACTGGCACAGACAGGCTAGTTAGCTTCATCATCAGCTCATTGCCAGTACCAACCAAGAAGTCTATAGAGAATGTGCTGACTCCCCAACTCTGCATTTCCCAGGGTGCTAGAAGGGGTGTGCTCCATTCAGTAAACCCAGCTGTCTGCACATTTGTCATGTCATCCTGAAGTTGGTCAATGTGCATTTCCTTCAACAGGGACAGAGCAGTCAGTTTTATTAATGGTTTTATTAAACATGACAAGATCAGGTGTGTCGGGATACATCTGAGGCTGTTGAGGGGCCTATTCCATGAGACCCTCACAATCTGGGGCCCACTGTGGATGGGCCTCTGATTCATTACCACAGTCATAAAAGAAATGAGCCATGCCATCATATTCTTATGATATTGTGTGTATGTCTGTGTTGGACATCCACTGACAGCATGTTGAACAGTCATGTTAAATCTATTACATAATCTACATTTTATGTATACATTTCAATGAGAAATCACTCATTGATTTTTACCTGTACAAAGTTCTGAGCCTCCTGAAATTCCTTGTTTCACACTTCAAGCAGCTCTTCTCTTTAAAAGCCTGCTCATAAACTCAGTGCCGCAGTTGTCCAAGTCATTTAAATTTATGGCTAGATTGTCAAAACTTAATCGTCTCAAATTATGTAAACCCAGCTAGGATCCATGCAGGAAGCAAATGTACTTAAGTCCACATGGTCCTTAGTATGGGAATCTAACTTCAGTCGTTGCCAATATGCAGCCAGTTCTTCATGATCTATATTTTGACACAAAACCACACGGAAAGCCAGTTTCCTAGGCTGCCAACTTCACAAAAGTTTCCTCAAAAGCATACTCATAAAGTCAGTGCACCAATTGTTAAAAGTGACGAAAACTGAGTCTGTATCAAGAAACTAAGCTTTCAAGACATATATTTCTGTGCCGTCCTGCATTACAGAACCATCAACATATCCACTGACACTTCGTCCAACATCCTCGGCTTGTTTACATATTGATGTTGCTGTTATTGTTATTATAATCATTCACTTCAGAAAGTATCATACAACGGGGAGGACTCTGGTCTGTAAATTATGATGCGACATCTACAACTAGTACAACAGCTTCTGCAGACATCACGGTCTCACCATGGTGAAGCAGCTGAAGTCCAGTTTGGTTTACATACCTGGCACGGTGGCTATCTGATTTGTATTATATTCGGGGTGAAATGGCGGTGTTAGTAGAACCGTAGTATTTTACCTTTGGTTCGGTATGCCAAAGTGCAATAAAAACTTTGATATTTTGGTTTTCGCACCATCATTTTATTAACCTTTTAAAACCTTTTCTACAATGTCTAAAAATCAAATCATTTTGTCAAAATCTGTGCATTTCTATGTCTGTGCTGCTATTTTCCAAGAAGTAAGTTCTCATATTCTGAACCAAATCAAACTGAACCAAAGGCCTTGGACCTCAAGACTTACACTACCAAGGTAAGAGTATTACATTTCACCCGAATATTATATACCATGGCAATAACAAAGATGAAATCTAAACAATGTGATGATCAATGTTGAACTGCACCAAGTTAGTATGTTAACTGGGGTTGAAATCTGCCAATGACCTTGCCAATGTATGATCAACTTTTGACAAGACCTAAAAACTCCAAATACATCCATTCCTCCTTTGTTCTTGATTCTAAAGGTCCATAACAATCACTGGTCCATCTCATACAGTTGGTTATTATACAGAAGATCAGTTACTAACATAATTTAGAGAATGTATGGGAGCACTGGGAAAACATATGATAAAAGTGCTGAGAAGCTCAAGTGTTAAGAAAATCAATTTGTTGTCCCCTGCCACAGTGCGGAATGGGGGACTATGTATTCAGCGGCATCCATATGTCCATACATACATATGTCCTGATTTTTATTAACGTGATAGCTTATGAACTGGTACCCAGTAGCTTCAAATTTGGTGACAGCCTACACTGGGGGATTTCATTTGGTGACCTGGACCTAGTTTTCAGGGTCACCACAACACTGACCACTTTCAAACTTATGTTAATGCAATGTCTCATAATACATTGCACCCAATGTTTTCAATTTTGTAGACAGTCCACATTGGGTGATTATGCAGACACCAGTCATTTCAGGCATCTTGTGTCACCAAGCAGTGAATGTGAAGTAATTATTTCGTTCTTCTTTAGTAGCAGTGGACATTGCCATATTCCTGGCAAACACTTGTTTGAGCTTGGAGGCTACGGTCTTAAATCTAAATTTGGTGAGATGAATGATTTGAGAAAGAGAGCATACAGACTTTGCTTACAAAACAGTACAAATCAGCAGATTACATCCTTTTCTTTAGTGCTAAATCCAGTTTAGTAGTGATTAGTAGTGATTTCAGGAAATGAAAGTGCTGTCCATTAAATGGCCAGGATTCCACATCCAAGTCACTACCTCCAGGGACAACCAAGCAGAATATGTTAAGTCGGAGAGAGCAGTAAACAAAGTTCATGTCAAGGGGTTTTGGTATTTACAACCGGAGAGCCCAGCCACCTTGATCATCCCTGATAAATACAAGCTGACTAGAGGGATCTTCCTTCAATTTGACAGTAGAGAAGACAACCTCAATTGCATATTGTTCTTTTCTATGGCAAGAACTCTGGATCGTCAGTCAAGATCGCCCATTGGTTTGCTGATGGAACTTTGAAGACTGTGCTACAACTGTACTACCAGTTATTTACAATTCACTGCCTGCCTAAAGAAACGAAATTATTTTGTCATGTTTTGGATAGCAATTGTGTGAGTGGCAATTGTCCTGTTATATGCTGTTATATTCCTCTTGAGATTGGTGTTAAGGTGTCAAATTAAAGCATGTGCCATCTGAAGAATTCCGTGAAACATGATGGACCAAGAGTTAAGATTTCCCAAAACAGTGTGTGCTCCCTTTTTTGATATCTTTCTTTTTGAATATTAGAACTTCTGTTCAGACTGGAAAATAAATATCAAGGTGATTTACTTAAATGTTTTGTGATATGATCAAACAAGCTCTTCCTTCTGTTTCCAAGGAGAGAGTACATGTCATTTTCTCTCAAAATATGGGCTTGTTGGCTTCCTGAGTTTATGATATCTGACCCAATCTGGTCTTGCAGCATTAAAAGAAGATCGAAAAGCTACCCATGCCAATGGTACAGTGTGGCTTTGAACTCCTTCAGAACCCATCCTGTTGTCCCCATCTTCCTCTGGCTGAGCCAGGTCCGTGAACCTCAGACCATATCACCTCCTTTAGTGGTCCATGGCCTTGTCTGTGAACCTCAGACCATATCACCTCCTTAGTAGTCCATGGGCCTGTCCGTGAACCTCAGACCATATCGCCTCCTTTGGTAGTCCATGGGCTTGTCTGTGAACCTCAGACCATATCACCTCCTTAGTAGCCCATGGGCTTGATGAACAGATCATGCCATGGCAACAGACTTGAGACGATCTTTGTCAGTTTGCTAACTTTGTGTCTTGTCTCAGTGCAGCACAAGCAGTGCATTGCCAGTGTATCCTACACGGTGAACATACGAGGGGATGTCAATAAGTTTTGAGCCTTGAGCATTTTTCATACCCAGGTGTCACAGCCTATGGTACGACATTGAACCTTGGGGTGTAGCTGATGTGGTATATAAGTTTTGGTATCCTATTCTCAGAAGTTATTGAACAGCTCACATTGACAGAAAGAGACCCCCCTCACGGCAGTGAAAATGAATAAAATTGAGTATAGAGCAGTAATTAAGTTTTTACTTCTTGAAGGAAACTCGGCGAAGAACATTGAAGAAAGGCTTTCAGCAGTTCATGGGAAGTCTTCCCCTTCCTCTGCTACCATCAAACGATGGGTCAATGAATTTAAGCATGGTAGAGAGAGTCTTGAAGATGACCCCCGTCCAGGTCGCCCAAGCACTAGTCAGGAAAACATTGACAGAGTGCATAGACTTGTGCTGGAAAATCGTCGAATGACACTCCACGAGTTAGAGGAGACCACAGGCATTTCACACGGATCCATCGAGACAATTCTTCATGAACTTCTCGTCAGGTGTGCGCAAGATGGGTGCCAAGAATGCTTACAGATGAAATGAAGCAAACAAGGGTCACCATAAGCAACTCCATGCTAACCAGATACAACAAGAATCCAGAAGATTTTCACTTTTGGCTAGTAACCTGTGATGAAACCTGCATCCACCACTGCGATCCTGAGAGCAAACAAGAATCCATGGAATGGAAGGACCAGGACCAAAAAGTTCAAAGCCTCCAGATCAGTGCAGAAGGTAATGGTGACAGTCTTCTGGGATAGCAAAGGCGTCATCCACATAGATTACTTACCAAGAGGAAGAACGCTGACTTGTTTAGGCAAGTGCGACAGTCAATCAAGGTGAAGCGCAGGGGCAAGATCAGACGTGGTATTCTTCTTCATCAAGACAGTGCTCCAGTACACACCTCTCGCGTTGCAGCCGCTGCTGTCCAGGAATGCGGGTACGAAATCTTGCCGCATCCCCCCTACTCTCCAGACCTGGCACCAAGTGATTACCATCTGTTCCCAAATCTCAAGAAACACTTGCGTGGTCGTAGATTTCAGGATGATAATGAGCTTATTGCTGCTACTGAGGCTTGGTTTGAGGACCAAAATGGCGCCAAGATGGCATCAGCGCTTGGCAGAAAAGATGAAACGTGTCTTGACTCACAAGGAGACTATGTTGAAAAATAAATGTGGTTCATACCAATATTTTATGTTTTTCTATGCAAGGCTCAAAACTTATTGACATCCCCTCTACTGTTATACTAATAGCAGTTCTTGTGACAGAAAACTTTATGTGAAAAAGGTCTCAGAATATGAAAGAAAATGTGTGGTGTTTAGGTTTTGTCGTGTAATGTCGGGATAGTGAAGCTTTGGTATAGAATTTGTCTTCAGTAACCCAAGCTTGTCATAAGAGGCAACTAACGGGATTGGTTGACACGTCTTTGTATCCCCATTGTGTAGGTCAATGCCCACGATGTCAGTCACTGGATTGTCTGGTCCAGACTTGTGTATTTAAGTTGTCTTGCATGAATATGGCTGCAGCCTTAAGCAACAAGGCATTATGTTGGTGTGTTGGGTGAATGGTGGGTATTGATATATATGTACACAGAGGACGTGACTTGTAATTTGCATGTTTTATTGTTCATTGTATATTTTATTGTATTTTGAATGAAGGGTTCGCCACTGAATAGATTTATGTTGTTTTTTGTTTAGAAAAAATAATTAATCATGTGCAATATCAGACTAAACCCTGTGTCAAATGATCTCACCTCTGACTATTCTACTGATCACCTGTCTCCATGGGTGGTGCCAAGATGGCACAGATTGTATAGTTTCCCTGGCTGGTAGTGTGACAGAGCTGTTGCTGTCAGGGGCTAAAGGTCACTTAGGATCCTGAGGTGATTTGGAGCCACAGAACTTGGGTTTGATGTGTTTTTAGATCCAATCACCCTTAATAGTGGGGCATATGTGCTGAACTGTACTTTCCATAATTTGCGAGGCCACTCTAGGTCACCTTGTCGTAGCTTAGTGCTTTAGGTTGCAGGGAACCGGCTTCCGACCTGACTTGAACCAGTATATGCAGGCGTTCCTCACGGATCATTGTTGGGACCACAGCTGTTTTTAGTTTATGTTTATGACAACGTAGAGGTCATCGGAAGCAATAAACATCCTGTTTGCCAATGATACATCTTTATATTTAATTTTAGATGATCCGATTCACACAACCACTTTTAAGAATATATCTCTGAAACGGATTTAATGGACAGACAAGGTGCATATAAATCCAAACAAAAAAGACAGAGAGTTTCATTTTCATGTACAAGAAATTCTTCCCCCGGTACAAAATCGGCATTACAAGAGACGTATAGTCTCGTCAATGGTATCGCACCACTCATCTGAAAGTCGAAGCAGAAGAAAATATGTTCATTTGTTTTACACTGAGTGAATGAGTTTAGTTTTACGCCGCATTCAACAGCAATATTCCAGGTATATGGTGGCGGACTGTAAATAGTCGAGTCTGGACCAGACAATTCTGTGATAAACAGGATGAGCATCGATCTGCGCAATTGGGGACCGATGACAGGGGCTTGTATTGCTGAAAAAATAATACGTATCATATATATATGACATACATACACACACACACACACACACACACACAGAGAGAGAGAGAGAAATAAATAAATGCCAACTGCTTTCGTCATGTGGATATTATCCAATCAAATGTGGACCCACAAGAAGACGTGGCCTTGTCAGAACTTGGCGTTGCACTACAATCTTATGCACAAGTTGCAACTGTGACTGTTTCTGTCGATGATCTTGTGAATGTCGACAGTGACGAACTGACCGACGAAAGTCCTCTCGCTTTTCTATACAGCCAGTACAAAATTCTATGACTGATTTCTTCAAACGAGCATAACTGCATGAACAGGTATGAGACATTGTATGCACTGATATTTGTTTATGTTTAATCAATGAAGATTATGTCTGATGCCTACTACGTTCGTTTCTTTGTGCGTTTCTTTGTTCATATGGCCCGTGGTTCATACATCAGAAGATTCGCCTATCCGGACAATTTCAATAAACGGGGCACGACTGTATAAGGTAGGAAAGGGATCTAAAGCGCACAAAGTTGTCAAACACCCCACTCTCGATTATGGGCGAATTTTGGGTGGGTGGGAAGCTCTGGAATATACAGCCGCGATTTTACTGAAGGAAAGTCAGATAAATTCCCTTTCGAATAAATCCAAAATTATCAAAATCGGCGCACAGTAACATTGCTTAGAACTCGGGAAAGGACAACTTTTCATTTGTACGCCCAAAACCTGCCTACGAAAATCATCGCATCTCGGGGAAGAAATACTATGTATTTCACTTTAAAACACCCGATCGGCGAAAAAACATAGCATTACCGTAATCGCTAGATATTCCGCTTTCGTCCTACAACCTCTCAAATGAAACAGGGTACTCCTTTACCTGCAATACACGTGGGAAATTAGCGGGTATCGAGTGATCGAGTCCACCATGATTGGTCAGAACTTGTTACTAGAAAGAAAACTTAACCTGGACGCTTGAAGAACAATTTGTGGTTCCAACTTTAAAGTTAATAAATGTAGAATTACTGCAAGGCGTCGACTTCGGATTAGATGGTTCGAAGTCAAGCTCGGGGTTTGGAAATTTTATGGTCGCTCTGTGTGCAATAGCATTCGAATATTACTTTACCTACGAATATATCTAAGGATATATCGTATGCAATTAACGTAAATAACAAATACAAATCCCATTTGTAACATGAAATACCCAACCAGAACTTACTATACACAAACAAGTGTTGGCGCATCTCCTAACATCTCAGGGACGCGGTTCTGCACAAAGAGGAATGTGTGCGTCCATTAACTAATAACGAAATATATAAAACATCTATAATCAAATGCATATTGTGTACACACGCGCGGATACTTGCTTCCTCATACAATTCAGTGGTCAACGACATGGTTGCATATTGATGCTTTATTGCGCTTTCCGGTAACACGTACAGGGACCCGTGTTTCGACTATCCTGTGTTGGTGTTAAAACAGACCGAACTTGTCACATATCATGGCACGAAGAGTTACGTCCCTTCGTTGATAGTTATATTACTTTTCTTTTTAATTAGTTTTAACGATTGTGATTCTTAAGCCCTCTGAACACCACCTTAGAATCGAATCCGAAGAGGGTAATTCCCCGTCTACCGGACCGTTTTCTTATCATATTATATAATTTGACATCAACACCTGTGGAAGTAAGCACTGGCGTTAGCGCATTCCTTTCGAGTGATACAGCGAGGTCAAATGTAGGAGTGCTCATTTTGTCAAGTAGTTATACTATTCATATGTATCAATTGTTATTCATAAAATGATGTTTGTATGCCATCAAGGTATCGTGTGATGAACTCATACTATAACATACATTTATATTGGGGATGTGTACGAGTTTGAGAAAATATCAATTACCGATGCGTTTTTGATCAATGGATGGCCCTTATTTACAGGTAACCGGAAACGCCGCCATTCCAGGTGAGAGAAAATTTCGAAAATGCCCCTGCTCCGAAGATTTTTGTGTTGGGATCTTCGAACAGCGACTGTAATCGGATACATTACTACCACGGTAAGTGTCATCTGACCTTTTAATTCTCGTCACAAGCGCTTGATTAGTTATTACCTGTATTAACAGGTGACACATTTAGAAGTACGCGTAACCCTGAAAGTGAAAATGTCAATCCATGTTCTGCGTTTCCTGGTTTAGGAAAACACAAATCAGGGGACATTTCATGGTGTAGTTAGTTATACCTAATCGTTGGGGGGACGAACAAACTCTATAGACGCATATAATACATTTCTGATCATTAAGTATAGTGTAGTCCAGCGCTATCAAAGTTTCATAGTTTTATAGATTTCTCAGTGTATAATTATGGATACCTCTGAGGATAGTGGCCACCTCTAGTCCTGCAGAAATATAGGAAAGATTTACGTCAGTAACCCCTTATGTTTGAAATCCATTTAATGCCAGAGAATACATGCTGTGGGTTTCATAAAAAAGACTTAACAGTAACCCCTCAAGATGATCCTAACACACACATATATAATACATATCACTATCAAGCTGGAGTTTGGGTCTGCTGAGAGAACTATCACCAAAGTATATCCCATATACCTTTTCACGTAGTGGGTGCTGAAGTTATGTTGGAGATATCCTGAACAGAATTGCTGTATGTTATCATTGTTTATGATTCAGTCTAAGTAAACTTTACACTGCTGTACCGAGTATAACAAACCCTAGCAGAGGGTCGTCTCAGCTAACCTTTTGAACTGACCAGTCAGAAGACAACTGACCAAATCATGAAAGTTAACATTCGCACATACCATTTGAACTTTTACCTTGAAAACATTTGTACTTAAATGATTCTGGATGCTATTTTCTGCTTGATTTCTTCCAAGTGATACATGTGGAGATCAACAATGTTCACACAACAGTCAGCAGTCCGTGACATAACATGTACGTAAGATGGCCTATTGTCTCTTGTTTGCGAGGCGGTGTGTTCTGCGGTACTAACTAACTCTTCACCCTAATTAATTCAATCACCGTGCAACCAACTCAACTGGGCGGGAACATGGCGCTGGGTAATTGAAGTGTCCCATAATATCCCCAAGCAATGTGATCACTTGACAGTGATGAATAAACAGTTTTTTTGGTCTCGGATTTCAGGCTTTTGTCATTTGCTCTGCATAGACGACCATGAATGAACTGTGTATTCTGCAAGTTTTAAAGTCAATTATTTCTATCTAACATTAGTTTGATCACTCAATAGATCTTATGTCCAACAAATATTCAAAAATCATATGGGGTTGATGTACACTGGGACTCTAAATTTTTGCAGCATGTGAAAGCATGAAAGCAGAAACACCACCCTCAGGGTTGGCTGTTTACATTACTCAGCAGTTTATCGCATATGAAAAAGTGATTCATTTCATGTGAATGTACTACTGGTAGAAATTTTAACATATTCACCTGTGCAGTATGTTCTGAGACATTTTGAAAATAGTATCACCCCTACCGACATTGCATCTTACTCAAAAAAAACTTGGCCATCTTCAAGAGAAACCCTGCATTAGCTATATAAAGTCATTTGCATATTTCCGAAAGTCGCATAGGCCTATTGTGTAACTTCACCCAGCACATGGCACGTTGTTTTAAAAAAAGTGGCAAAAAAATAGTGAAAAGAAGTCACTGTCAACCTTAGTTGAGATCTCATGCTATTCAAAATTAGTGTTAAATAGAGCACTGTTTCTTTGATACTTTACGACAGCTCATGATGATGACAGGATGACATTGTATCTTCAAAATTACAGCTTGTGCCCATGCTAGCCGTCTATGCTGTTTTACCAAATACCCTGTAATTGTATGTGTCACTGTTTCAGCCAGTCAAATGAATCATGGACCCCTCATATATGAGGTGTTATGGGAAGTGCACAGTTTCATTGGTGAACAATCACTGAAAGTAGCATTTTTGTCAATATTCTAGGATGTCATCTTGCAGAAATATAAGCTAATAGTAACCATATCATTTGAAACCCCTAAGTTATATTGCACGTCAAATATTTCTGTTTTATGCAGATTTTCATTTGTTGAGAGGCAGTGTCACCAACCAGGCGAGAGAAATAACGGAAAAGATTAAACTAGTCAATGGTGATTTTAAAAGGGAAGTGTAATAGGGGTGAAACGGTACACTGTCACCTTGGTACAGTACGTATTGTGGTACAGGACGCTCGGTTCAGTCTGTTTTGGTTCGTTATACGAGATATGATCATAATGCAGAAAATTCACAATAAGAGCCAAACTCTACCTTAAATTGTACAATAACACAGAAAACTTTATCAGAATCATTGTTAATTTAAGTGAACAAAACTGTCATTATATAAAGTATTAAATAATTACATACATCAATACACATAAGACCTGGGTAGCAAATGGCAAGTGATCCTTCAAGCAGTCGTCTGTATTGTTCTTAAGTTAATGGCATGCACTCCAGATCTCACACAGCATCAGTCAGGTTGATGACAGTTTTGCAGAATGATCAAATGTGGCTAAATGACAGTAACACCTAATTTCAAGTTAAGTCGTCACATTCATGATTTGTGATTGTGAATTCATTTTGTGCATTGTGATAATGAACATTGATGAAGTCTATTGCCAAACCGTGGTACATTCAAGTAAACAGGAAAAGTGCTTCTTGTACTGCAGCATGGCTGTTAGCCTGGTCCTACTTACTTTGGTCTGTTTGGTTATGGCTGCAGCCTATGGCTACACATGGCATTTGATTGTATAGTTATTTGTGATATGACCTCCCTGTAGCCATGGTAACCATAACTGACGTCTCAGTGCAATGTTGACTGGTGGCACCATTTCCTGTCAAACTCCTCTTTATGATCACTCTTCATCTTGAAATAGTGCTGAAAGTTTCATCACTGTTTGAGTTCGACAAGCATGATAGGCAGTAATTCTGTGTTGGTGGTGGATGATTTGGAGCTCCTGTATCATGTCTTTTTGCATTTTTCATGTTTGCAGGTAACGGCCATATTTGCATTGCTTTTGAGGTCTTTGGATCTTGCTGCCATTGCAGATCCAAATTTCGAGATAAGCCAGGGTTTCCATACACCATGGAGATCTCATCAGTCGGAGGGTAGGTATGACTTGATGTACAGGTGCACAGGACTGTATGTGCCTGTGTAAGTGTGTGACTTGAAGTACAGGGCTGTGTTTACCTGTGTCAGTGTGTAGGGCTCTCACGAGTCCAAAGTTTGGGCCTTGAATACTCAAGGGCTCTGGCCTGATCTGGACCTGAGTACCTGACAGTGTGGATGGTTATCTAAAAAACAACATTTAAGCATACACATGGCTGTTCCAACTTCCAATCTACGAATAGTACAAAATGTATATATGAATCTAAGTGTTCTTGAACAAAGCAATTGATATTCAATGTCCGTGGAAGCATCTATTAAGATACTTAGACAAGCATTCATTGACTGGTGCTGCATTGGATATCATATAAAGATGGATGTTTAACCTTTTCAGGATTTAAGTCTTCAACCTAGTCCAAGTGGAAAAGTTAGTTTGAATGCATGTGTATGTGTTGATTGTTGAATATGTAACACTGAAGTATGCTGGATAAGAATGACTGAATATCTATATAGAAAACAAGTTGAACAACGAGAGTGAAGTCTCATTGTATCAAAGTGTAACGAAATTAATGCAAGAAGGCCAAGTTTTAAAGAACATAGCTTATTATTGAAACACAACACATATCATACAACCATTTCTTTCATTTTTACTTTAGAATGTGATGCTGAAAGTGACATAATTTTATCACAAAACAACAAGTCAGCTTCTTGAAGTTAAAATATGAACTTGTATGCTTTCATATATAGTCTAGCAATATGGCTATCATATTTACTTCAGATAAACAAATTTCAAGTGTGAAAGAGCATGAACTGATACTGAAACAGTGACGTTTTTACTGACATTACTGATGTACATATATACAGTCCATGAGTTTGTAATGTGGGGGGGGGGCAGTGGTTAACACAAGCAAAGTAGCAGTGCCAATTCACACTTATCAGAGGGGTACACAAAGTGCGCAGTCTAGACTACCAGTTGTCCGACTTTTTCATTTCCAGCACGTCACAACATCAACAATGACATGTGTGCAGGGCTGCGTGTAATGGAGAAAACATGCTTCTGAGGTTTTGGTAGATGATGCAGAACTGGATGGGGAGGGATTTCCTGACCACAATGTTTTTCGCATTGTCTACCAGAACTGAGGGAAAGTGTTTTCTCTTGTATATGTACCATCATTGATGGATAATTGCAGTGTAGGCGATTATTTAATGAAGCTACATAAAAGTAACTGAAGGTTATGTAAAATCAGTTTAATGACAGTAACCACATCTTTTGTTGGCCTGGTGGCCATGTGGTAGAGCATCTGCCTGCAGATGTGTGAGTTGCAGTTCCAGTCTTGATAGGGAAAACATTTTCACTTTAAACTTAATCTTGAACGAAATTTTTCAATTTCAATTGATTTCAAACACTCATATATCATTTGAATGTTGATGTTCATATAGAGTTAGCAAGAGATGATGGCAGAAAGTAAAACCTAGGACGAGGTCTTAGTAACCTAAAGTAAAACCTGTCCCTGCAAAACAAAAACCTCAAATGCGGTTATTCTGGAAAAACAAGAGATGACCAAGTATATAGTGAGAAGCACACTTCAGGTTTATATATACCTGTGTCAGTGTGTACCTGTGTGTTTCAGTGTGACCTGATGTACAGTGCTGTGTGTACTCAGTGTGTGCTGTCTGTTCCAGCCTTCCTGGCCAGTGATATTATCGTGCTCGTGTTCCACCTTGCAATAATCCTCTTCTCTGTCTACATGTCGGTGCTGGTCTCAAACCGGGTAAGTAGATGTCGGATTGGCGGGGGTACTACACATGTACCCAGATATGAGTACCTGAACACAGAGATGCAAAGCGTCTACATATCTTTGTTACAATCTCTGGCTGTTGTTGCTTGTAACAGTGAAAGCTTTCAAAATCACTCCCACCAAGTTTGGACTTACATCCAGAGGTACAGTCCTTGGCTTGATTTGGGGTCTCCACAGCAAGAATCCATTGCTAGTGATACTTCACTTTCATTGTTGCCCATACTCTGACTGCCAGTCAGTTAACTACAGAGCTGTTATTTATCAAACTAATAAAACAATAATTCTCAGTATTGACAATTATTCGTGTTATAAATGACTGGATATTATTTCTGTATGTAGTGATTTTGTTTTGCAGCACTTTGTGATGTACATGAATGAGACCAGATACTACCTGTACACCATCATCACATACGTTTTTGTTGAATTCTGCTTCTCCGTCTTCGAGTTCTCCTACTATGGACTAAACACCTTTGTAAGTACAACACAGGCTAGCAGCACGGGTAGCGAAACAATGGATCTTGCAACCAAGACATTAGTTTAGTGCTTGGATTACTGATTCAACTTCAAGCAGTGATTGTTTAGTTTAGGCAGTATCTGAGGCCACCAGGAAATAGAAACACCAGGGTCTCCTTTCACAAAGCAGCCTTTACTATTGTTTACCTAACACGCATTCTTTAACATTGCACTAAGGTTACCGTGGTGCCATATGATCAAGTCAGTGCCTTGTGACAGGAGGCCCAGGCAATCAGCCACGTCTTTGTTGTTTGCTGCATGACTGCTGATGCAGGTAGTTCTTTATGTGCTGTATTTCAAATGTAGACGATAATTTAATGAAATGATGACATCCAGGATGTATGGCTAAAATGTAGTGTTGGAAATAAAAGAAATATGGTTTTAGGCTGTTACTCTGTATCCTTAAAGGTTATGCAAGTGCAAATAGCTAGCCAGTTTGTGTTTCCTACTTGCTTTTGATTTTGACACAGCCCCTGAGGTAACTGATTTGTCTACAATTTTGTAACCCTGACTATATGTCACATTAAGGGCTTTACACATTCTATAGTACACCCTGTCATAGCTGACATGTTTCTCAGCATGAATATGATTCATTATGTTGCTTTTATCTTGTGTCAAACTCATCATGTTGATATTGAAGCCAAAAAGTATTTTCCAAGCATTTCCAGCATTACTTTAATTTGCATAAAAGCATGGTTTGTTCCAAAGATGTTACTTTGGACTTCGAGAAAAATGCATTGCTCATTTCTGCACTAATCACTAATCTCCCTGCGACTGAGAATGTAGTTAGGCAGGACTTACTTCAACAGATATTTCACATATTAATTTCATAAATTGTAGATATAAATGTGTTTCCGACAGTACTTTAGTTCTAAATCCAGGTTTTTGTTTGAGATGGGAAACATATTAGTACTGTAGTATATTATACATTGTTGGCTGTGTTTCTTAGTGATTTCTTGACCCATGTTGATATGTAATGAAGATGGATTTGATAACTTGTTTTCAAGTGTGCCCTTAACATGATTTTCAGTTCTGAAGTTAATTAATAATTTCTTGCTCTGTGTGTGGACGATCTGGCTAGGGCATCAGACTGGTGATCCAAGTGAGCTTGAGGTGTTGGGATCACCCCACCTGTGATCTGGTGTTAAAGTCTTTGAGTCAGCATTGTGTGCAGACTCTTTTAGTGATGTCACAACCCCTAGCATATAGTACACAACCCTGTGCGCTTAAAAGAACCCACAAATCTGTTGGTGTATGACCAGATGGCGGCCACATGAATATGTGCAAATACCTAGTTGTGGGTACAGCAACATGCAGTAAACCTGGACAAAGTACTGTGACTGTTTGTCCGAGCCCACCCAAATATGAATGGGTAACTTGTAAGGATGAGAAAGCTGAATAGCTTGGTGCTCTTAGTGGCTTTTTAGATTTGTATGTTTCCCGGGGAGTTGAGATTGCGAACACAATGTGCCATCAAGAGTGTCATTTAATGATCAAGGGAAAATTAATACCAGCACCTTTAGCATGTACTAGTTGCGTTGATATGTGACTACAGAAACATCCTATAATACTGACTGTCATGTATGTTCAGGAATGTACAAACAGACTGATGTTGAAGCAAGCACATGTATCATCTCGTGCAGGTAGAAGGGAGCATGAGTTGTCAAGGGTCAATAATGCTACAAGTGTAACCCAGTCACCTCAGGTGTAGGGGAAGTTGTGCTGTGAAGAATTAGTGAAGAAAGAAAATACTGTGTCCAGATGAGTCTAAGATAGTAAGAATGTTGTATTTGCTGGTATGTATGCTGTATTGTTGCCCAGCTGATGAAAATGCAATGGTTGTTACAGAGACTTTCCTTCGTGGTGTTCCTGTGGCTGTACTGGCTCATCAAGACCTGCATCTACGTAAGTACCTCACCATCCTGTATATGTACATCTTGGCAGACCAGTACCTCACCTTCCTGTATTTACACTTTATGACAGACCAGTACATCACCATCTTGTGTTTATACTTCATGGCAGACTAGTAGTACTATTTGAATTATCTCCCCTGGTAGTTACGCGTGTCACTTTGGATGTACTCTGAGGTAATATGTCTGTGATGGGTTTGGCATTCCCTGTACTACGGCAGGGGTAAAACTTTGTTTGGTCTACATCACCAAAACAGTGTGTGACTGGCAAAGCTTTGAAATCTGTTATTCTTCAATGCTGTGAATTTTGTTTATTTTCAGATATGTTTCTCGTGTGTGCTGTACTCGAGATACGAGCAGATGGCTGATGAGATGGCCATGGAACTGCGTTTCTCTGAGAAGAAGTACAGTCACTCCTATGCATAAACAGTTGTCTAGGAAGTAGGACCAGGCAGGTGAAGAGGACACTGGTTTCAGCATCAGCAAGTTCCTCTTATATCTTGCCATATTTGGAGAAGATTCATAAGAACCTTTGTGCTTTATTACAACTGTCATGTTGGGCACCAGTTATAAATATTCATGATGTGTCAGTTCCAGATTCCTAGCTTTCTCCTTGTCCTTAAGTACAGAAGAGAAATATGTGGCACATTGCTTGTAATTATCAGCATAATAGGCAACTATGTTTATGGGAGTTGGGCAGACATCTAAGGTGAATTGTAATGTGATGAAGGTTCATAATGTACTAAGTATAGAGAGATCTGAGAAATCTTACAGAATTTGCGACAACCACTTACTTAAATGAGCAGCCAGTAATATAAGACATTCCACTTCATTTTGACAATGTGACAGCCACCAGTGTGGACATATTGCGTGTAAATACTCCATTGTAGACTAGGTGTCACAGAATCAGTAGGTACGCAAACGTTTTGTGTTTAGTCTTGGTGTGATCCTATCTATTGTTTTCTATTCCAGTTATTATTGTCTATCATATCCTGATCTGAAGTGTTTCATTGACAAGAATATCAAATTTCACAACATCGTCTTTAATCACCACACAAGAACAGTGCCTTAAACATCTATAAATGTCTTCATTAGACAGTAAAATGTGCTTCAGATTATCCATTTCTACTTGGACCTAATGCATATAAATGGTTTTGGTAGGTGCATGGTGCTGAATACATTTTCTTAAAAGCTGGCAGGTTCTTTCATTTACAAACTACAGCCTATGATATAACAGCTGCATAGGGAAGTATGATACTGTAAATAGTATTCATATAGTAATAACCTGATTTTCTCTATCATTGTTGATAAGTTTCATGTAACCTTTGTATATATGTCACTGAGAATTCTTAACAACCATTCATAAGATAGTTACAGTTTATATCCTTCACACAGAAAACCTGATTTATAAATTAAAACACCCCAGTGTTTGGTTGTAAAGTTCACAAAGCATATGTTTTATTAATAAATCAAATTGTCATTGTGCAATTTTCATTTTGTAAAGTTCAAATATCAAACGTTTCTTTTGTGTGATTATATCTGAAATATGAATTGTCACCATGGATCATAATGTAATTTTAAATATTTTATACTTAAATAGAAATAAATATTTTATAGACAATGATTGGAATGTTGTGTTTGATGTGTGTATTGTTGTTTCAACTTGATCATGAGCAGGAAGGCCGTGAGAAGTAGGTATCCCTTGCAAGACGGGTGGTATCTCAGTACATGTTGTTGTGGATCTTCACTTTTTGGGAATCAACCTTAATGAAAGTGGTCCAAAACACATTCCAGCTACTTTTCTTGGTTGAGTGCTATTTACTATTTGAACCCCTCCATCAGAGCTCAAACCCACACTCTACATGCACAATATGTTTATGACTATAAAAGGGCTGAAGCCATGTCATGGTTTCTTAAATGTTTTACAACCTCAAGCTTGACTGAAATGGAACCATTTTCGTACCTTTGTTTTGTGTAAGTGAGATAGCACCACTTTGTGTTCTTTTCACAAAAAAAAAAAAATGTTACATACCTAATCTCATCTGGTGGACAACGTGGAAATTTCGGTAAGTAGAAGAAATTTGAAACTTCTTCAGAAACTAGAATTTTGGCGTGAGATAAAAAATTGTACTCGTAGGTAACAAATACCGCATTATTCCTAGTATTTCAAAAGTGTTCATGTATATCAAACTAAATCATAGCTGCTTTATTGAAACATCGAGCAGTTTGGAAATGATAAATCGTACCGAACTGTAAGTCCGCTATAATTATCCATATTTTCCAATGACCCTTGCTGGTAGATACACATTCACAGAAAGTTTCAGCTACAAATGCATTGTGGGTTGAAGGTTGTCACCAATACACATGCGACGCGGGGGAATTGTGTTACATGGTATAAGTTAGTTACATGTGTTTAGTTACCTTACTGGTAGGTAAGTCGTTACTTCAAATATAGTGACTAATGGCGCCATGGTTACCTACAAATACGGAATGTTACCAACAAATACACGTTACCTACGAGTGTACAGTTTATCGCGTGATATCCTAAGTAGTATATACAATGGGGGTTCTGGACCACTTTCAAGAAATGTCTCTACAAAGCCTTATTTAGTAAATAAGGCTTTGGTTGGGGCCTTAGATCTTGCTACTATTACCCCTACTACAAAAAGGTTGGGTGTCTATGAAACAGTTTACCGTGTGTTGGTAGGAGGTAACACTGTGCCGTACGGTACGATCAATAATCCCCTACCCGGCCCATCCCTCAAGTAGTACAAGTTAGGTTCGTCGGCTTTCATATCCACTTTATCTATGTTGTAAGTTTTGACTGACCATATAGGATCGGTGGCCCGCTTGCGGTTATCACCCTCGTGTTCCCCCGGCTGGTATAGATACCTCACTAGGGCCCTATCTGGTATCTGTTTCTCCTTCCCACGCAATGGAGCGGCCGACTCTGCAACTATTGATTTTAGTTTGATAGCGTCTGCCGGTTTCTTACCGGTGAGACGGGTGACTTCATGGTTGATTGCCGACACCACCTTGGGTAACCTCGTGACCCATTCAGTCGATCGTTTTCCAGGGGTGGCCATCTCCCTAGCATACTGATATCCGAACAAGCGCTCAGCCAAAGTCCTATTAAATCTCTCAACTATGGCTTGGCTGCGATGGGCTCCGGCCGTGCCACGCCTGACCTTTGTATCGTGTTTGGCTAGCAGTTGTGACACGGCACCCATGAACTCCCGTCCGGGGTCAACTTGCAGCTCTGTTGGCCACGTCAGCGGACTGCGTTTGTATATGCGTTCGAATCCTCTGGCTACCTGGGCCGAATCTTTCGTGGTCAAGGGTTCGGCTTCCTTGTAACGACTGGCTACGTCCACTACGGTTAAGGCATACTTGTACCTCTTGTCGTGGGGTAGGAACAGTAGGTCTGCCTGGTGAACGCTATTAGGTATGTTAATACCGAACCTCCTTCTAGGCACGTAGCGTGGTGCCGGCAAATAGATCTGCCACAGGGCTTGTTTTTCAAGCCACGCTTTGGCTTCCTCCGGGGGTACTTGCGCTATTTTAGCTAGCTTATCTACTGCGCTAGCTGCTTTCCAGTACCCACGCGGGCTGTAGTAAATAGCCTCAAATTTTTTCATGTCCATACGCGTATGTGTTTATCCCATCAATAGCTATCCAACGTTTCGTGTCCATAGGCGACAGGGACGTCTTGTTTATAGTCAGTCCGTATATCTTATGTCCATCACTTCTAAGTGTGTTCATTTTATGTCTAAAGGTACGGGTCTTGAACAGGGCTTCCTTGAATCTGGCGTGTTTGATGTGTTGTTTCACCACATACTTCTTAACCCCCTTAGCCTTCCGGATCTCACTATTGTCGGCTTTCAGTATGGAGTACATCTTAGGTCTCAAACCTATGTACTCGGCTATGGGCGTGCCAGCACACTCGTCCTTCATCTTACCTAGGACCTTTTTATTTACCGTACTGTGTATGGTATGGGTCTTAGGGTAGTCGCTGGTGTCGTATAAATCGAGGTGTTTTTTCATGTCCTCGTACACGTCCTCGGTTCGAATCTCCATCAGCAGGGAATCCGTGTCAGTGTACAGCACTTCACACCTGTCACCGTACTGTTTCTTGAGCTCGTTGTAGTAAAAGTCGTACATCAGGTGTTTGGATAAATCGAGGATGCTCATCCCCACGTAAACAGGCCGGTTGAATTTTATGTGGCTTTTCTTCATGTGTAGGGCAACCAGGTTGTCTGTGAATATCTTACTACGGTTGAATGCCGGACTGGCTATCAATCTCCTGAGCTTGTCTTCCTCACTCGACCGAACCAGCTTCACGGTCACGCGTTTCCTCAGGTTCTCCATAGTCTTACCAAACACCGAGTTGTTCATGAGCTTGTAGAGATTTTTCTCAAAATCACTGGTGGCTTTTTTTCGTAGGTCTGTGTTCATTCTGATGTAGGGCTCCATCCATGGGCTCTGGTCGAACATGAGCACCCTGTGTATTTTGGTCAGCCTCATACCCAACGACAGGTACAGCTGTAGGTTGCGATAGTGAACGATGTACTTGGTCTTATTCATTAAATTAGGCACGAGTTTTTCAACGTCTGTCACACGACCACCTGACAAGTTATGTTGGTACTCAGACATCCAGTCTGGGTTAACCCTCATACGTTCGGGGGCCAGGGGGTAGCTGTTATGTGATGTGTGTAATTCCTTGGTATACTCTAAGTCAACCTCGAGGATATACCCTTTATTCGAATCTGGTGCAACCCCCATAACATCAACGTGGGGTACCCATTCGAATCCCCCTGTAGGTAGATACTGACTCATGGCCCAGCCGTACAGGTTGTTTGCGTCGAGGTAGAGAATGTGATTGGTTGGCTTGTTAGGATCGTAACCTTTCACGTATTGATTATTTGCTTTAGCGTATCGTTTGGATGCCATGGAAATCCCACCTCGCAAACCTTTCTCAATGAATAGGTGCATGTCGTAATCTGTGAGCAATTCCAAATTAACTCCGGTCTTTTTAAGCAAGGCGTCCCACGACAGACCTGGGCTGGTGTAATACCATGCGGGGTCGAGTTTATACTGCTTGAAACACGTCCGCCTAAACGTTTCAAACACGTCGGCTAACAGCAGTACATCTGTCCTCAAGTACAGGTCGTGATAATCACCCAGGTTCTTACAACCCAGTTTATTCCATACGTTAGTCGCGTGCGAGTAATCATCTCGTGAGACGGACGCCTCATTCAGCTTGCTATAAAAGCAGTCAATAGGGGGTAGTCTGGTCTCGGTGAACTTGGCCCAACTATCCATGTACTCATAGGGGTACACACCCTTTCTCATAAGCAGGGGTCTAGTCTCGGCGTCTGTGTATCGATCGGTGATAGGGAAGGTATTGTTGGCCTTGACCAGACTGTCGAGTGACGACAGGAGGAACTGAAACGAGTCAATGAACCTAAGTCCGTTTAAGCTGAAGGAGATGTATCTCTCCATGTTGTTGGGGATGCACGTTATATTACCATCGATTTTCGCGATGGCCTGCATGATCAAGTGTGAGTCGTACCCTCTCAAGTTGTGAAAGACAACGGGGATGTTTATTGTCTTAGGGTTGATTTTAAGCTTGAGGTTGCACGCGTTGTGAGCGGCGCCTCTATACTTACCAGTTATGTGGCAGTGATCTCTCACCGAATCACCGTTAAGTGGTGAGTCACACACGTGACAGTTAGTGCTACGCTTGTGAGCTAGCTTGTCGTCTTGGGTCAGACGCATGGGTGCGATTTTATGCAATGCATTCCTAATAATTTTTTCTTCCTCCTGCAAACACTTTAGAAACCTTTCAGCCGCGTCAGGGCCCCTATACACTACCGGAGCTTTCGTTTCCCCGTCACAACGGACGACAATGTATCCAAACGAACAGGCTTTATGCTCTTGTGTCTTGTGGGTGAAGCTACCACTGGGAGCCTCGCCGGCGGCAGCCACTAAGGCTTCGAAGTCGGCATATATGATATAAGGCACAGACATTTGGTTCTTGTGGTTACTGAATTTTAAGATATTATCACCTTCCTTAGGCATGTCGACTCGTATGGCCGTCTGCCCCACACCTTGACAATCATCCCGGTGGGATTCTAATAAATCAGCTCGGGTGAAGCCATGTAGGCATCGTTCACAGAAGTGGGTCTTTTCTCTGTGTGCCGATTGGTCATACAACAGCCTGCTAAAGTGTTTTATCCATGTGTAGTGATACTTGTCACCTCGCTGGATCATGAATATATTGATAACTTGGCGATCCTTCACCGGGCTGACCCTGTGTACTATTGTTGTGTTACCTTCGTGCCCAAAGACATTTATAGCCAGATTATTCTGTTTTTCTACTTTAGTGATCTGGGATATGGGGGTGGGTTCATCTATACCATCCCAGTTGAGCCCATCGTCTTGGGGATAGCTAGAAAGCCTATCTGAATGAGTGCCAGCTGGAAATAAGGCTGACCTGATAGCTAACCTCAGGCAATCGTTTCCTCTATTCTTAACGTTTACTATGGCATGTTTGTTCCTATAGTAGCGAGGCAAGGCTAGGTATGATCCGCCTCTGAACGGCACGTAGTTAGCTATGTCTAGATAGACATTATCGATTTTATCTACAGCCCACCCGGACCCCAAGTGTGTGTAGCGTTCTAGGTATTCTCGTATCTGCTGAAAACTGGTATCGATTGATGCGTCAATGGTCTCTGTATGTGTGACGACCTCTTGTTGACCTCGGAAGTAAGGCTGAACATACTCAGTGGCCCCTGTGGGGCCCCCAACCTGCTTATCGAGCGACATTTTCACTGTGATCTGAAACTTGATACTTCCTAGGTTATTTAGTTCCTGGTTGACCTTATCAGCTATCAGAGGCTTGATATCTGTAATGTCTATGTTTCTATCAACGTGCATGCGCCAACCTCTCAAATAGTTACCTACAGCGCGCTCAGTGCGCACGAACTGTAGGTCAATAGCTCTATTCTGTCGTAATAATTCTACAAGCTGTGGTTTTCTCATACGGGAATACCCGCCTAAACCCAAATCGTGTGCCTCGGCTTTCAGTTGTTTTACAGTGGGAGGTTTTGCTACGGGGGCATGTGATAACAATGCGGTTAACCCGGCTCTCCCCAGGTTTGAATAACCCGTGTATCCAAGCTGTTTTGCTTGTGCTTTTAATTGTGTTACCGTAGGAGGGACTTCTAAACCTAGTAATCTCAACAATGCTGACTTCCGCATTCGAGAATACCCGATCACACCTCTCTGTTTTGCGACCCTCTTGAGCTCGCGTACAGTAGACATAGTGTTTACACCTAAGAGAACCAATGTCTAATTGCTTCACAGTAAAGGGAGGTAACCCTTTCACGCACTGGAGTCTATCTTGAGCAGTCGCCTACGTTCTTTTATGTAGCCTTTTTTATTCTCGTAGATGAGTTGATGTCTGACTACGTTCGCTCCGTGAGCTATACATAGACAGTAGTGTCCTTTAACCCCGATACCACACACAGAACACGTGTAGTTAGGACTTCCCATATGGAAACAACAGAACCCCTGATTCCTGCATTTCCTACCACAGGCCTCGGTCTTCCCCATAAGTATGTATTCGCATCGGTATGGAGCGGGTCTCATGTTTACTTATATAGGTATTTTAATTTAATTGCTTCGCAACCAACGCAGTAGCTGCTATACCCAACACTATGAAGCCCAGTTCACGATTCATTTGTCCCTTGGATGGTGTGTAGTACTGAGCGAGTGTGGGTTTATTGAGCGGTTCCAATCGTTTACCAGTTAGTAGGTAGTATTCTTTCATTGCTTCATCAACATCATTGAATGTTTGAACGGCATGGTTTTCACGCTGGAGTTGTTCGTTAATAAAATCGATCCTCTGGAGACGTTTTTTAGCGTACTCGGCCTGTGCTCTTTGTAATTTCTCAGTAGCGAGATCGTGCCGCTTCCTTTCTTCCTGTATTTCAGCCGCGTGATCATCTCGTAGTTTCGAGAAGAGGAAATTACTCCCGGAAAATGCCAGGGCATTCACTAACGCCCCACCGACCATCATAGCTATCGTGGCCATCCCTATATTTATTTCATTATATTATCAGGTATGATCCCTTGTTTTACTAGGATGTCTTTTGTGGCCATCGCCATACCAAGGTTCATTATGAGCATACCCATATCCTGCAGGTTGAAATCTAGCTTGATAGTTGGTTGTTTAAGCACCATTTTAGTCAACCGAGCGTACCCTACGGCTAGACTGGCGACCACTGTGGCGTGGTATGCGTCGTTGACGAACGTTTTCCCCTCAGACATTATGTATATGATATAAAATATTAAAATTATAACATGATATGCGGGTCTACCGTGGGGGTGGGGGGCTCACTGTTGGGTGGGGGCTCACTGTGGGAGGGTACCCCCACGTATAACCACGAGATAGCCAAGGCAGCAGTTACACCTACAACCAACAACAGTCGGGTTGGGTTGGTCACTTTATGTTGGTTACACCACCGTTTTTTACCGGCAGCTACTCTCTTAGGATTCTTCTGTCTGGTTACTGTTTGTGAAGGGGTCACTTCCCTCACTGTGGGGGTTTCCCCCAGTGGGGTTTCCCTCACTGTTGGGGGTTCCTGTGAAGGGGTCACTTCCATCACTGTGGGGGGTATCACCTCGGGAGCAGCATCCATCTATACTATTATTATTATTTTTTCTCTCAAATTGACAATGTTTTGCCGTGATAATCGCCGCCGTCACTGGAGCCAACAACATACCATATTTGTGGTACAGCCCGCAGCTGATAGAGCTCACGGCGTGTTCGATAAAAGGGTCTTTCTCGAGGTCTTCCCACAGGTAAAGTCGGCGCTCTGGTGGAATGGGAAAGAAGTATGATACAATACCGGTGTATATCTGGGTCATAGCCGATCCTATTGTCTTTGTCATTTCTGCTCCGAGCCGGGACTCGTATCTAGCGTACAGCTTATCGATTTCTTCGGCTGACATTTTGTGAATTTTATCCGGAGTGTAGTCTCCAAAGTAATGTTTGGCTTTGCCGCCAACAGCCAACGCCACCAGTTTCTCTCGCTTGGGGGAATCCCCCACACCCCCAGTGGGGGAACCCTCCAACGACAATTGTTCGAGCAATTCCTCACACTCCATCTTATAATATAACAAGTAAGATTTAGTTTTAACTATATAATACCCGATGCAGACAAAACACAGAGAAATGAAGGTTAAGTTGCACACGACAAATCCTTCAAATATCATAGCTATATACTTAGCTTTGCTTAGCTTTGCTTAGCTTTGCTTAGCTTTGCTTAGCATACTATATATGCTACTGGTTGGTCGGTCTTTAGCACGAGCTTAGCGTGTTTAGTTTCAGCGAGTTGTTTCTTCACCCGTTCCCGTTCTAATTTGCTCATCACATCGTTCTCTCTCAAACACTCCTCGAACGAATCCCTGTCCTTGCAGTGAAATAAGGCCACCCATCGCGTCTGCTCCCTGAGGTCTTTCAACACCGAGTTGAACTTCTGCGTTAGCACCCAGACGCTGTGATTTGCATGCCGGCCGGAGAAGGCCAGGTACGATAGCATGTCTCTCTTTTTTGTTATCTCGCGATTAGCGCTGCAGTCGTCCAGTATGAACAGCGTCGGTTCCCCTTTAAATTTCTCGTGAAGAGCTTTCAACCAGTCCTGCAGGCGTGTTCCAGGGTCGATTTTGTGTACGTCCGGGTCCGTCATCACCCAAGGTCGCGCGTACGTTTTATTCATGCTCAGAGTAGGGCACATTATAACGATGTTATCAAACACATCCTTGTAGTAACCCTCCAACATATCCAACACGAAAACGGTCTTCCCACAGCCAGTCTGCCCGCACACTATGGCGCAGTGTGGGTCAGTGGGTAGTTGTGGGTACCCCCGGGGGGTGTGGGGGTCTCCCCCACTAGTAGATGGCTTGCACGAATCTCCCATTGTCTATATTAAGTTGCGCGTCCATAATAGCGTACAGATATAATTTCAACTTACCAGCGGGTTGAGCCTTCTTAGTAATCTGGATGGTTATCCCTTCGCTGCCGTTATCTATACGGCGCCCGCTACCATGCAGTTTATCATCATCCGTGGATCGCATGTCCAACCATAGGGCGTACTTGGTGGTCAGGTATTCACCGATCTGCACGGAGCCGAGGTCCAGGTCCTTTGTTATGTAGTCCCCCACTGGTAGCTTTTTTATCTCATCCCACTGCTGGTGTGGTCTCATACCATGACTGAACAGCTGGTTGGGCACGCCCTCGATGGTCACTTCCACCTTTTCAATCTCGGGGTTGAAAAACTTCTCGCTGTCCCTCCGGAATGGATCGTAATACTCCACTGGGACGACCAGGATACCTTTCATCGATCGCGCCGGCACGTTCAGGTTGATATTCCACACAGTGTCGCTCTTATCTCGCACGACTGATCTATGCCTCAGTACGCGATCGTACAGGATAGCCATCTTCCCAGAGTACTGGCTTCGAACCTGCCTGGCCAGCTCCGGGCTAGTGACCATGTCGAACTCCAGAGAGATGTTGTCTATGGTATAACTGGCCTCATCACCGTTCGGCGTACGCACTACTTTGCTATAGTCGTTAAACGTGAGCTCGTATTCGAGCCTATCACCCAGCGCGGCCTGGTAAAACGGCGCGTGTCCCGTGAGCAACTCGAAGTCCGCAGAATCGATTTCCGTATGCTCGAGCGATGGCCTTTTCACCGTCCGATAGCTTGTCTTGCTGGTCTTGCGTGAAGACATACCCTATGCGCGCCCGGGTTGATTTGCTGATGCCCTGGTACACATCATTGACTCGTTCTCCCTCGCTTTTCCAGAGATCCCTGTAGCAGTGAAACACGTCGCTGTCGTCGATGCTCAGCACCTCGTTACCGCTGATCTTGACGGTCGTTTTCTTGATGATAGCTCGACCCACGTTCTGCACTAGCTCGCGTTTGTCGTTGTCGGAGGTCAACGTGATATTGAACGCCAGTCGAACAGTGCCTGGTACAATGAGGTCATTCTCACCAAGGTTTGGAAATCTAACCAGCAGAGTTTGATTCTGGTCTATCTTGCTGGGATTGTTGGTGATGGTCACCGACTGTTGCACGGCTCTGGCCCCTAATGGCTCTCTCAATCTTCTGAAAGGATCTAATTTTCTGCCGTACATTGTTATATATAAATAAAATATATTTAAATACTAATGGATGAAGACAGAGATATGACGGAGATGCCGGGCGCTAGTGCCCAGGCATCTGATGAGCAGGAGACCTCATTTACTAGTTCACCATTGAACCAAGAACTTTTAGCAACAAAGGTAGATGATTATTACGAAAGTTTAAGAAGTGATAAATACTACGTTGATCCACAGGGCCGATACCTTGATAATTTTTTTATTGATACAAAGGGTGTTCTACGCCTTAAGACTAAACCAGAGGTTGACCTCTTTAACAAGCGCACTAAAAAACCACTGGCCTTGTCAACTCTAGCCAGCCGCCATGGTGTCGAATTTATCCGTGAACATCTAAACATGAATGATTACGTTGGTGCAATACCTAAGGCCGTTGTTGAAGATCTGCAAGCTACCAGATCCCACCTCACCACTAGAAATGAAATGACACCACAGCGTGCTACAGAAGCCTCGGACAGCATAGAAAAACTGTTGAGCACCTACTGGGACAAACCGTTACCGGGGTTTGACTTTCCGGTAAGGGAACTGCGCGGCTTAGACGAAGCCGTGAAACGCGTGCGTGGAGAACTCGTGAACAACATGGGGGAACTGAACGAAATCGACGAGCACATCGCTAGGGAAAAAACCAAACTCAACGAAACTGAAAACGATGATATTAAGCGTCGTATCAATGAACGACTACGCGATTTAGAAGACGAGAGACGTACACGATTGGAATCCGCTTCCTCGAATCGTGAACAGCTTCGATCCCAGATCAGTCGTATTCGGGAAACAATCGATAGAATACTGAATGAGGATACAACTTTAGTCAACAGGATTCGGATATTGTTCCGGGAGCAAGGGATCACCATCGCCAGTATTCTGACTGCATTGGGTTTCATCATATCAACCCTGGTGGTGTCACTGGTGGGAGGAACCCCTGTGGGGCCTGCCGGCGGCGGGGGAACTCCAAGTGGCGGTGGTGTTAAAGACTGGATAAAAAAACTCGGGGAAGGCCTAGCTAAACTGGCTGGTAAAGCCACCGAAGCCCTTCCCGGCATCCTGGGTAGCATCGTCTCGTGGTTGTTGAGCGCTCTGTCTAAAACTTCCATGTGGCTCAGTCAAAACCTGTGGGCAGCCATCGTCGCCGTGGCGGGTCTGGTGTACGTAGCGGCTAAGAAATCTTTAACCAAATAAGTCCCACAGTTACCCCACCAACCACTAAGGCTGTTTTATTATCAATATGCTGCTGATAGGGGGGTACCCCCACATGTATATGGGGGTGTGTGGGGGGCACATGAACTTTAGACTCCGGGGGTGGCGCCACTATACCCTTTTCACGTGGTGGGATGTGTGGGATATAGGGGGTGTTAATATCGGGGTTGATACCCAACTTTTGATCCTTCGTGGCTATGACTATTTTGTTGTTATAACCCACCACTTTTTTTATTCTCAGTTGCATATCACTCGGAGCCATGTACAACCCCACGCCGAACACGTAGTTGACTTTCGATCTGGCGTATTCTAACACGTTTTGGTAACGGTCGATGGCCCTCGGGAGATCAACTGGAGAATTGATAGCATCCTCAATGTTGGAAACGAATTGTGTCTGAGCGTCGTAAGCAGTTCCCTTACCGAGGATGTTGGAACGCGTCATCGACTGCGCACCCAACAGCGCCCACACGTACGTTCGAATCGAGTCGTTCAAGTGTATTGTACCAGCACGAGTGAATTCTTTCGATGTTTTTGAGATCATTTTAGTCCAGGCTGTGGCTGCATCAGGATTGGTTTGCTTTATACAGCTGACATGGATCTGTTCATTCGTTGTGGGACCTGTAAATGTATGACGGTTTGGGTTGTATGAACCATCTTTAGAACCGGCATAATATGTTCCGGACCTGTAGAAGTACACGAGAACTATACCGAGACCATGGTTCACACCAGGAAGGCGAAAGTCTTTATTCGTTGGAATCTCAAACTCTCCACAAACACGTTCATAAGCGCGTTTATCATAGGGGTTATTCGTCATACTCCACGCTTTATCTTGGGGAAGAGGAGCACTTATTTCCTTCAATATTCGTCTCGTTTGATAATAAATATGAAACAAAATAACCGCCTTACTCAGTTCGTCTATACCGTAGTCTGGTGTCACACCCGACCCTGTCGTCGCACACCACACAGCAAAGTTGAGTTGGTTCTGCCAAAACTGCATTGGGTTTTGATTCCAGTTTACCACCGCCTGCCCGTTATTAACGGACACGACATAGTTTTCAAAGATATTAATAAAGGTTGTTTTAAACCCCGTACCATCTGCATTCACCACGATTTTCAAGTGTGCTAAATCCATATTATAATATATAATTCATATATTATAATATGTACATAACACTTCCAGGAATAACGAGCGGTGAGGCCGTTCAGCTGACGCACGCGATCGATAACACGTCAGGTCAACTCGAAGTCGCACTCTGCGATATCACCTACCTACCGCAATGGACTAACATTAATATCAGCAACAATAAGCTGTTCGTCAGTGGAACTCGCAGCCAGATAACTGACGGCTACTACAGCGTGTGCTCTCTAAACGACGAGGTCTTCAAACCCCTTGGAGCCGAACTCAAGATGAACGACTCAAACGGTACAGTGGTGTTAATCAACAACGGAAGAACCTCCTTGAGGCTCGGCCGACCATTAGCGAGGATACTCGGTATGTCTCCTGACGAGATAAAACCAACAACAACCGTCACAGGCACGAAGTTACCTGACCTAGTACCGTACCGAGAGCTGTACATTCATCTCGATCAGGTGAGCACAACGTACAACATTCAAGGAGGTCACCCTTCCACTATACTGAGAGCAGTGCCGGTGAAAACTGAGAAATACAACGACGGTAGAACCGAGTCATTTTCACCACGGCAGTATAAGAGATTAACTCAGGGCAACATACCTGAGCTGACAATATCGGTGTTAGATATAAATCATAATCCTGTAAATATAGGATACCTCAGCTTAACGCTTCATGTAAAATGACCAGCGCACAAGGGCCCGGAGTGAAAAAATGCGTCAATATCGGGATCTCCGACCTTGGAGACACGCGCGGTTTCGACGCTCCCGGAGTAGATGGTAAATCATACGCCTTGCAACTGAAAAACAACATTTACAAATGCGTTGAAATCCCCTCCGGTGGAACCCTAAGTGATATAGTAGATACCACAAGAGCAACAGTCAACACTAAGTACGCCCTTGTCAACACCGGTAATAATAATTGGATAATATACCCATCGTTCGGGGGTAAACTGTTCGACTTAGACGATGTTGAGAGCACTACCGTCGCCCGAAACAAGCCATATATGCTCGTCTTCACCGAAGATGACAAGTGGGTGTTGTTACCCGATAACGACTGGTTTCTCAATATTAGACTCGTCTCCCCTTACGTGTTTACTGATAACAAAGACAACCACCTAAACAAAGTCGTGAACAATGGAACCCTGCTCGTGGCTTACGTCCCAACTCAGAGACGTAGCGTAGTCGTCAGCCCAGTCAACACTATAGCAGCCCACATGCTATCGAGTAAACCAGCCATACAAAACGTGAAATTGCAGTTGGTGTCTGAATTCGAAGGTGTGGTCACTATACTAGAGGATCTACCGGCAAACTCAACACTGATCATCAAAGTCTACCTAGGGGAACCATCGGGGAATGATGTCGAGATCGTGAAGGGGATCAAACTCGGGTGGGTGAAACGACATCAGTATCAAGTTTGCTACGTTTACGTGCGGGTGGGTGTCGGCTCCAACACCAGTCTGCAGGGGGTCAACGTGATCGTGGAAAACAAGATATCACTAACCAATATCTTCCTGCCTGACAACATACACTTCATGGGTATGAAGTTCACCCCTGAATTATTATCAGAAAACCAGTTGGAAATTATATCGTAATAGTATAATAATGACCAGTCATCATCCCAACACTACGCTTAACGACTTAGGAGATACGGAGGGATTCGATCAGCCTGGTGAGGAAGATGAATTATACATCCTGCAATTCAAAGACAACGTGTACAGACGGGTGTCGTTATCAGATTTTAAAGAGCCTAAATGGCTGATCAACTTAACGTTCACCTCACCTTATATCACATTAACCGAATTGGGGCGTATCTCTAAGATTAGGAACAACGGTATCTGGCCCGGGGATTTCATTCCGGAGAGGGGATTAAGAAGAACTTACAAAAATGGGTTAAAGTCTTCATTCGAAAATAAATTAACATTTAGTAATCCTGAAATAATATTCCCCCCTTTCACACTCATCATAGAAGTCTTCTTTGAGTATTCAGACAATGGAGACCCCCCAATAGTACACCAAATTTTACCCGGGGTGTTAATACACTGGTTTAGCAGACACAAAGGCCAATATTGTCGTATTGTTATACAAAGGGATACCACGGGTCCTATAAACCACTTAATAAGCCTCCTTGGGGTTTTTATTACAACAGAAAATTCTATTAGCCTCTCACCTATTACCCTGAGTGGTAGTCTAGAACTTATAGACTTCAAATTCATTGATAGAATTTTAACTGAAACCCAATTAAAATATCTTTCAAAATATATATTATAGGATGGGCCTGTACCCAGTCGTAGAGGAAGTAGCGAAGACGCTGGAAACCGTAGATGGGTTCCGCTTGAGGCAGTTATGTGATGTGAAACGTCAACTAGAACAAGACCGTGACACGCGGAAAGCACTATGTAAAAAGTACAATAGAGCTTTCAATATCGTGGACGGGGCTGACACTACCCTTATGGCAACCAGCATGGGACTAGGGGCGGCAGGCGTTGGGTTGTTGGCTACCATCGTGGCTGCACCTATAGTGCTAGGTATTGATATAACGGCAGGGGTGGCAGGGTTGGCAGGGTTGGCGCTTAAGTTAGTATCACGCAGACTTCATCGTAAGGCATTGAAACACGACGAGATCAGGGTTCTGGCCGAAGCAAAGCTGAACACAGTGAGTGAGCGTATTTCCACGGCACTCTCTGATAGTAAGATCTCAGAAGAGGAGTTTCGTTCAATCCTCTCTGAACTCAAAAAATATAACGGAATGAAACAAGATATTCGATCCAAGTCTCGTAAGTCTGCTATCAGCGAGGACGAGAAAAAAAAGTACATAGAACAGGGGATACAAAAAGCCCAGCAAGCCTTTATTATGAACACCAAAGAGATCGTAGGCGGTTCACGTTAAACTGTTTCATCGATATAAACATGACATAGGCACAGACGTTAAGTAGTAGGGGGAACACGAGGGCGATAGCCGTAAGCGGGCCACCGATCCTATATGGTCAGTCAAAACTTACAACATAGATAAAGTGGATATGAAAGCCGACGAACCTAACTTGTACTACTTGAGGGGTGGGCCGGGTAGGGGGTTTGTAAGAGAAGAATTATTAATCGTACCGTACGGCACAGTGTTACCTCCAACCAATACACGGTAAACTGTTTCATAGACACCCAACCTTTTTGTAGTAGGGGTAATAGTAGCAAGAGCTAAGGTCCCAACCAAAGCCTTATTTAGTAAATAAGGCTTTGTAGAGACAATTCCTGAAAGTGGTCCAGAACCCCCATTGTATATACTACTTCCTATCATTTTTAGATTATTACTTGTGAGAAATATTACGTAACGCCATTGCATTTGAGTCCTTTACATATTAATGTTATAAAGAAGTAATCCACAATATAACCTTGTGTTGCATTTACATAAATTGACAGTCATTAAAAACTGTATTCATAGGTAACGCAATAAAATACCACTTGAATACAAATTACCCAAATCAGGAATTAAGCCCCAGACAATATCGTTTCAGTGGATTTATTCGCGAAGTGTTTGGCAGTCAGATTAATTAACTTGTTCTTATTCATCCAGTGTGACTAGTATTTAGCATGAATACATGATACGTTTTGTGGATATACTCTTTCTCTCTCTCTCTCTCTCTCTCTCTCTCTCTCTCTGTGCGTGTGTGTGTATGTGTGTGTGTATAATTTATAGGTCTCAGTTTCAGTATTTCTTAATAGTAGTCCATTTATCACGCGCATTACTCCATGCACAATGCATGCTCCAAGCGCCCAAGCAATCTGATCATACCAGGGCTGGTCAAACAGTTCTCAGCCTACATAACTTTGAGACTGCTGACACCAACTAATCTTAGGACTGTTATAGTAGGAGTAGTTTGAAGGAAACAGGTCCTTGAAACATTCTGGGGTGTACATGAGAGCAGCGGATCTGAGCTCGTCCTCACCGGCATAGCGTTTTCCACGGAGATGATCCTCCAATTTAGGAAATAGGTGAAAGTCGCTTGGGGCCAGGTGAGGTGAATATGGAGGATGAGGAAGCCACATTTACGTACTGCAGACTTTGCCAATCGAGAGGTGTGAGACGAAGCATTGTCATGTAAAATCACCTTTCAACATTTCTATGTATGTATATCCAAGTATGCTTCTAGGACCTGTTGCTTTCGAACTCGAGGAACACTGTCCAACAACACTCCTTAGATCAGTAGGTGTCACCAGTCTAGAAGTTATGTAGGCTTAGAACTTTTTGACCAGCCCTCGTATTATTACCCCTGTTAACCCCAGCTGCCTGTTGGGTTAACCCAAGCTGCCTGTTAGGCGCTAGAAGGTTAATAGTCACTTGACTTATCCCACCTGGTACCCAATTTCTTGCATGGTGAACAGAGGAAATTTTGAACAAACTCACTTGCCTAAGGTGAGAACACATGTGTCATGTGCTTCGTTGTGGGACAGGACTTGAGTCCTGGAAACTCTCAGGAGTCAAGCTGCCAAACCCGGTCACCCACCCAAGGAATCCCAGAGCCCAACGTTGCTGAACTTCACGTGATTGTGATCTGAGTTCCATGTACACGGCCACACGCCACCACACTTTGTATTCGTGGTTGCAACGTCCACATGCAAATAAAGTATTTGTAAATAATAGTTTAATAGTCTATACAGTATGGTTCAAAATTATTGAGAATAGCTAAAGCATTTCATATTATTAAACGAGAACAAATCAGATAAAATTGAATGTATTGTGAAAGTGAACTGACCTTTTCATGTTGTGTAGGTAACAATTTAATATTTTATCAAGTCTCCTTGAGCTTGAAGGCAGAGTCTAAGACGGGTAGGCATACTTCCTATCAGAGAGGTTAGTGTCTCGTGAGTGTCAAATGTTCTCAATGGGATTTAAGTCAGGACTATATGCAGGAAATGGTAATGCAGTCACATTTTTCTCCTGAAACCACTGCTTGGCATGTTTTGCGGTGTGTTTAGGATCATTATCTTGCTGCAAAATCCAGTCATTTCCATAAAACACATGTGCACTTGGAAGGAGAAAATTATCTAATATGTTAGTGTAGCGTTGACTTGTCAGATTTCCCTCAAACACACACAGCGGGGTCGTTCCTAATAAGGATATCCCTCCCCATACATGAAACTTTGGGCTGTATTTAGGTCGTCGATACAACGGTGCTGACGCAGACTTTGTCCATATTTTCACATTATTGGGATATACCCATATTGAGCTTTCATCAGTAAAAAACACATTTTCCCAGTCAAAGTTTTCATGTGCCAAACACCACCCAACACGCCTGTCTTTATGTTCTTGTTTCATGAGAGGAGAAGGAATTCCAGTCTTTTTCTCCCATCCAAGATCAATCAAATTTCTTCTAACTGTAGATTTTGATACAACTGTTGATCCCCTTTCTATCATTTCATACCTGATGTTGGAGATGCTTGCCCTTTGCTTTTTAGACGCTAAAATTCCCAGCCGGATGCGATCTGAGAAGTCCAATTTTCTGGGTCTCCCTGCTCCTTTCTGGTGCCCAAAATCCTTTCCCTCTTTAAAATTCTTCCTAATCCTATACACAGTAGAAAGAGGAGTTCCTGTTCTCTCTGCCAATGTATTTACATCATCAATTCCTTGATTACACAACTCAAAAATCAACCTTCTTTTATCTTCAGCAGACATTGTTGACAGTGCTGAGGAAAATGACGTCTGCTACAAATTCAGGGGAGGTAACTCTAATTGTACTATACTCAGTAGGCCAAGATGGGTTACCTCCCTTATACCATTACTTAGTTTTACGTATCAGTGAATCAGTTGAGGTGTTAGGATAGCTCAAAGTAAGAAGAAAAATTCTCAATAATTATGAACCAGACTATATATTCAGCATTTAACTTTTCAGATAAATAGAACAAAAAAAAAAAAATCTTATCATTATACAGGAGGGGATGCCGTTGAATTAGCTCGTAATATCTTGGATTATAATTGGCAGTTTCGCTCAGAATAACAAACGCATTTACAGTAAGTGTCAGTCGCGCCTTCATTTCTTCAGGAACACACCGATCTGTCACAATCCAGTGATCTTTGGGGAACTTTTGAGTATTTATTTCATATACATGTATTTGTGCCCACTCAGATGTAAGACAAATTTCCTCACGGACAATAAAGAATTAACTTATATCTGGTATTGCATATAGTGCGTTTCTTCCGAAGTACTTGTATTGGATTAATGCATTGGTGTATAACTAAATGTAGTTATTGTTCTTTAAGCAGTCAGAACAGTCGATTGTCTTTGTAATGTATTTAAACTCTTTTAATATCCATTTGCTATAGTCCATATTAATATTACATATGACGTGTGCGGTAGGTAAGTGCCCTTTTATAGCTAACTAACTGAATTTTAATTTTAATATTGTATTAGCCTGTAATCGTATGAATATGGTATGAGAAAGTAAAGTGTGGGTGAAAGATTCGATGTTTTATACATCATGCAGATACACAAGAGAGAGTGAAAACGTTTGATAATATGATGAAACAACATAGGCCAGATTGATTTGCAAACACACAATAAATCTCACACAGGTAAAGCCTGTTATCATTGAAACCGGTGGTTCGGACGTTATGACAAGAGATAGCATAATTCACACTGACAACATCTGTTTGGACAATATATAGCATAATTCAGACTGAAAAACAACTGTTTTGACAATATAAAGAAGACTTCTCACTGACAACGCCTGTTTTGAAAATATGTTATAATTCACACTAGCAATTTTTGTCTTGACAATATATAGTGTACATCACACTGACAACGTCTGTTTAGGCATATCCCAAGGTATAAAGTAATAACATCGCATCATATGTAATAAAAAAGTTGTTATCCATAAAGAAATCACTTTGCCTGTGATTGCTCAAGACATACTACCAATACCTCAAAAAGGAGGGGCCACAATCTATTTTTGAAAACCACGATGATGGTGATGATGATGATGATGATGATGATGATGATGATGATGATGATGATGATGATGATGATGTCTATGAGAAGCACGAGACTGAATCCACCGACTGAAGCAGCTATGACAATGGCCTCAACTTAGGCTCAAGACCCTTGTCCAAGTAACTAGGGCTGGGTGGAGCAGGATCAGTACTTGCACCAGGACCAGGAGGAGGAAGCTGGAATATATTATATATATATGTAATCTTTTATTCCCCCATAGTGAAGAGTAAAGAAAGAAAACAGTATTCATGTACTTATGTCTTATTTTTCATTGCACATTTGAGCTAATATCACGTTTGTATTTAATCAGTCGAACACACGAGTGACAGTGAGTCACTGGAACACAGCTTTGTACATCATGCTGATGTATTTTACACACAGAGTTGTAAACTCAGTCAAGTCCTCTTTGATTAGGGGAAATTCGGTTGTGCATGACAGCAAGCACTCAGTCGGTTCCGTTGGGTTCATGTTGTGACGTTTTACACTGAATTTAACATGGTCCAACACTTGGTCCAACATTGATTAGGCCGACCCACAATTCGTCCCGAGTTACCTCTGTGTATCCACATACAACTACGGCGTGAGTGAGGGGGTCATCATACATTGACCCACACCGATGACACAGCCTTGTTCCACACAAGCCTATCACTGTCACGCAAGCTTTGATAACAAAGTTCTGAATGATGCGTCACGCAATGACACCATCCAAGCAGGATGAGTAGTATAGGGAATGACAGTTCTAAAACACTTTCAAGAAAAGTCTCTACAAAGCCTTATTTAATAAATAAGGCTTTGGTTGGGCCCTTAGTTCTTGCTACTATTACCCCTACTACTTAACGTGTGTTGGAGGTAACACTGTGCCGTACGGTACGATCAATAATTCTTCTCTTACAAACCCCCTACCCGGCCCATCCCTCAAGTAGTACAAGTTAGGTTCGTCGGCTTTCATATCCACTTTATCTATGTTGTAAGTTTTGACTGACCATATAGGATCGGTGGCCCGCTTACGGCTATCACCCTCGTGTTCCCCCGGCTGGTATAGATACCTCACTAGGGCCCTATCTGGTATCTGTTTCTCCTTCCCACGCAATGGAGCGGCCGACTCTGCAACTATTGATTTTAGTTTGATAGCGTCTGCCGGTTTCTTACCGGTGAGACGGGTGACTTCATGGTTGATTGCCGACACCACCTTGGGTAACCTCGTGACCCATTCAGTCGATCGTTTTCCAGGGGTGGCCATCTCCCTAGCATACTGATAGCCGAACAAGCGCTCAGCCAAAGTCCTATTAAATCTCTCAACTATGGCTTGGCTGCGATGGGCTCCGGCCGTGCGTATGAACGGCCGTGCGCTTATGGCTATCACCCTCGTGTTCCCCCGGCTGGTATAGATACATTACCCCTACTACTTAACGTGTGTTGGAGGTAACACTGTGCCTATGTCACGTTTATATCGATGAAACAGTTTAATGTGAACCGCCTACGATCACTTTGGTGTTCGTAATAAAGGCTTGCTGGGCTTTTTGTATCCCCTGTTCTATGTACTTTTTTTTCTCGTCCTCGCTGATAGCAGACTTACGAGACTTGGATCGAATATCTTGTTTCATTCCGTTATATTTTTTGAGTTCAGAGAGGATTGAACGAAACTCCTCTTCTGAGATCTTACTATCAGAGAGTGCCGTGGAAATACGCTCACTCACTGTGTTCAGCTTTGCTTCGGCCAGAACCCTGATCTCGTCGTGTTTCAATGCCTTACGATGAAGTCTGCGTGATACTAACTTAAGCGCCAATCCTGCCAACCCTGCCACCCCTGCCGTTATTTCAATACCTAGCACTATAGGTGCAGCCACGATGGTAGCCAACAATCCAACACCTGCCGCCCCTAGTCCCATGCTGGTTGCCATAAGGGTAGTGTCAGCCCCGTCCACGATATTGAAAGCTCTATTATACTTTTTACATAGTGCTTTCCGCGTGTCACGGTCTTGTTCTAGTTGACGTTTCACATCACATAACTGCCTCAAGCGGAACCCATCTACGGTTTCCAGCGTCTTCGCTACTTCCTCTACGACTGGGTACAGACCCATCCTATAATATATATTATGAAAGATATTTTAATTGGGTTTCAGTTAATAGTCCATAAGTGAATTTGAATTCTATAAGGTCTATACCACTATTCAGGGTAATAGGTGAGAGGTTAATAGACTTTCCTGTTGTAATCAAAACCCCACTGAGGCTTATTAAGCGGTTTATATGACCCGGGGTATCCCGTTGTATAATAATACGACAATGTTGACCTAGGTGTTCGTCATACCAGTGTATTGACACCCCGGGTACAATTTGGTGTACTCTTAAGTTGTTTTCAGTGCTTAAATAAAAGAAGACTTTCCTATGATGAGTGTGGAAGGGGAAAATATCTCAACAATATTTACTATATTACTCAAACGATTGCTAAATGTTAATTTATTTTTTCCCCCTACAGACCTTAAACTATTTACGGAATTAATAGATATCATGAATCCCCTCTCCAGAATGATGAAATCCCCGATCCAGCTACCGTTGTTACTAATCTTAGAGATCCACTCATTTTCGTCTATTGTGATATAAGGTGAGGCGAGTGTTAAGTTGATCAGCCATTTGGGCTCTTTAAAATCTGATAACGACACCCGTCTGTACACGTTGTCTTTGAAATGCAGGATATATAAGGCGTCTTCCTCACCAGGCTGATCGAATCCCTCCGTATCTCCTAGGTCGTTAAGCGTAGTGTTGGGATGACTGGTCATTATTATATTATTACGATATAATTTCCAACTGGTTTTTTGATAATAATTCAGGGGCGAACTTCATACCCATGAAGTGTATGTTGGCAGGCAGGAAGATATTGGTTAGTGATATCTTGTTTTCCACGATCACGTTGACCCCCTCCAGACTGGTGTTGGAGTCGGAACCCACCCGCACGTAAACGTTGCAAACTTGATACTGATGTTGTTTACCCCACCCGAGTTTGATCCCCTTCACGATCTCAACATCATTCCCCGATGGTTCCCCTAGGTAGACTTTGATGATCAGTGTTGAGTTTGCCGGTAGACTCTCTAGTAGAGTGGCCAAGCCTTCGAATTCAGACACCAACTGCAATTTCACGTTTTGTATGGTCGGTTTACTCGATAGCATGTGGGCTGCCACAGTGTTGACTGGGCTGACGACTACGCTACGTCTCTGAGTTGGGACGTAAGCCACGAGCATGGTTCCATTGTTCACGACTTTGTTTAGGTGGTTGTCTTTGTTATCCGTGAACACGTAGGGAGAGACGAGTCTAATATTGATAAACCAGTCGTCTTTATCGGGTAACAACACCCACTTGTCATCTTCGGTGAAGACGAGTATATATGGCTTGTTTCGGGCGACGGTAGTGCTCTCAACATCGTCTAAGTCGAACAGTTTACCCCCGAACGATGGGTATATTATCCAGTTATCACCGGTGTTGACAAGGGCGTACTTAGTGTTGACTGTTGCTCTTGTGGTATCTACTATATCACTTAGGGTTCCACCGGAGGGGATTTCAACGCGTTTGTAAATGTTGTTTTTCAGTTGCAAGGCGTACGATTTACCATCTACTCCGGGAGCGTCGAAACCGCGCGTGTCTCCAAGGTCGGAGATCCCGATATTGACGCATTTTTTCACTCCGGGCCCTTGTGCGCTGGTCATTTTACATGAAGCGTTAAGCTGAGGTATCTTATATTTACAGGATTATGATTTATATCTAACACCGATATTATCAGCTCAGATATGTTGCCCTGGGTTAATCTCTTATACTGCCGTGGTGAAAACGACTCGGTTCTACCGTCGTTGTATTTCTCAGTTTTCACCGGCACTGCTCTCAGTATAGTGGAAGGGTGACCTCCTTGAATGTTGTACGTTGTGCTCACCTGACCGAGATGAATGTACAGCTCTCGGTACGGTACTAGGTCGGGTAACTTCGTGCCTGTGACGGTTGTTGTTGGTTTTATCTCGTCAGGAGACATACCGAGTATCCTCGCTAATGGTCGGCCGAGCCTCAAGGAGGTTCTTCCGTTGTTGATTAACACCACTGTGCCGTTTGAGTCGTTCATCTTGAGTTCGGCTCCAAGGGGTTTGAAGACCTCGTCGTTTAGAGAGCACACGCTGTAGTAGCCGTCAGTTATTTGACTGCGAGCCCCACTGATGAACAGCTTATTGTTGCTGGCGTTGATGTTAGTCCATTGCGGTAGGTAGGTGATATCGCAGAGTGCGACTTCGAGTTGACCTGACGTGTTATCGATCGCGTGCGTCAGCTGAACGGCCTCACCGCTCGTTATTCCTGGAAGTGTTATGTACATGTTAGAGTATATATGCTCATTATATAATAGTTTTAAAATGTATTCCCCTGGTGTGTTTTACCCTAAACTGGACGTAGATTTCTCCCCCATGAAGATCGTTGTTGCTCCTGGGTTGTATTTCAATGCCCAGCTTTTAGATGTGTTCGATAAGTATAAGCTTTCGGTGACTAACATCAAGGCAGTCCACGCTTGGTTCAACAACCCTATGCAGTTCTGGCAGAATCAATTAAACTTTGCCGTGTGGTGCGCTACAACGGGGTGTGGTGTGACATTGACCGACACTCGGCGTGGACCGCTGAGTCAGTCTGTGTTCAAGTTCCACGTGTACTACCAGGTCAGACGTATCCTTAAAGAGATCAGCGCCCCCCTCCCACAGGACAAAGCGTGGGACGCAACAAACAACCCGTACGATAGACGGGTCTATGAACGTATTTGCAATGAATTCGAAATAAATCCGAAGACGGATTGGCGTTTGCCGGGGCCGAACCACGGGTTAGGTATTCCTTACAGCGATGGGCTCTCAGTAAAAGCATTTAAAAAAGATTTACTAACAAACTTTATGAAACGAAAAATGTTTAGTCCTGAGAATTTTTTCCGTGAATTAGATGACATTGTTCCTAAACCTACCAAATATGGGCCAAAACCAGTGAAAGATGCAAGTGATGATTTACTGAAACGAGGTATACTTAGGCAGGACTTTGCTTTGTTGAGTAATGAATGGAGGGATGATCGTATGGACTTTGAAGGTGGTGTTGCTTTCACAATCCAGAAAGTGGAGCAGTCAACCGCAGACGGGTGGAAAATGTTCATGCTGGACACGTCGAAAGGATTCACTCGTGCTGGGGTAGTCAGGTTGAACGACTCCATTCGAACGTACGTGTGGGCGCTGTTGGGTGCTCAGTCGATGACGCGTTCCAACATCATCGGTAAGGGAACTGCTTTCGACGCTCAGAAACAGTTCGTTGCCAACGTTGAGGATGCTATCAATTCTCCAGTTGATCTCCCGCGGGCCATCGACCGTTACCAAAACGTGTTAGAATACGCCAGATCGAAAGTCAACTACGTGTTCGGCGTGGGGTTGTACATGGCTCCGAGTGATATGCAACTGAGAGTAAAAAAAGTGGTGGGTTATAACAACAAAATAGTCATAGCCACGGCGGACCAAAAGTTGGGTATCAACCCCGATATTAACACCCCCTATATCCCACACATCCCACCACGTGAAACGGGTATAGTGGCGCCACCCCCGGAGTCTAAAGTTCATGTGCCCCCCACACACCCCCATATTCATGTGGGGGTACCCCCCTATCAGCAGCATATCGATAATAAAACGGCCATGGTGGTTGGTGGGGTAACTGTGGGACTTATTTGGTTAAAGATTTCTTAGCCGCTACGTACACCAGACCCGCCACGGCGACGATGGCTGCCCACATGTTTTGACTGAGCCACATGGCAGTTTTAGCCAGAGCGCCCAACAACCACGAGACGATGCTACCCAGGATGCCGGGAAGGGCTTCGGCGGCTTTACCAGCCAGTTTAGCTAGGCCTTCACCGAGTTTTTTTATCCAGTCTTTAATACCACCGCCTGTGGGAGTTCCCCCGCCGCCGGCAGGCACCACAGTACCCCCTGTCAGTGACACCACCAGGGTTGATATGATGAAACCCAATGCAGTCAGAATGCTGGCGATGGTGATCCCTTGCTCCCGGAACAATATCCGAATCCTGTTGGCTAAAGTTGTATCCTCGTTCAGTATTCTATCGATTGTTTCCCGAATGCGACTGATCTGGGATCTAAGCTGTTCACGATTCGAGGAAGCGGCTTCCAATCGTGTACGTCTCTCGTCTTCTAAATCACGTAGTCGTTCATTGATACGACGCTTCATATCATCGTTTTCAGTTTCGTTGAGTTTGGTTTTTTCCTTAGCGATGTGCTCGTCGATTTCGTTCAGTTTCCCCATGTTGTTCACGAGTTCTCCACGCACGCGTTTCACGGCTTCGTCTAAGCCGTGCAGTTCCCTTACCGGAAAGTCAAACCCCGGTAACGGTTTGTCCCAGTAGGTGCTCAACAGTTTTTCTATGCTGTCCGAGGCTTCTGTAGCACGCTGTGGTGTCATTTCATCTCTAGTGGTGAGGTGGGATCTGGTAGCTTGCAGATCTTCAACAACGGCCTTAGGTATTGCACCAACGTAATCATGCATGTTTAGATGTTCACGGATAAATTCGACACCATGGCGTCTGGCTAGAGTTGACAAGGCCAGTGGTTTTTTATTGCGCTTGTTAACGAGGTCAACCTCTGGGTTAGACTTAAGGCGTAGAACACCCTTTGTATCAATAAAAAAATTATCAAGGTATCGGCCCTGTGGTTCAACGTAGTATTTATCTCTTCTTAAACTTTCGTAATAATCATTTACCGTTGTTTCCAAAAGTTCTTGGTTCAATGGTGAACTAGTAAATGAGGTCTCCTGCTCATCAGATGCCTGGGCACTAGCGCCCGGCATCTCCGTCATATCTATGTCTTCATCCATTAGTATTAAAATATATTTTATTTATATATAACAATGTACGGCAGAAAATTAGATCCTTTCAGAAGATTGAGAGAGCCATTAGGCGCCAGAGCCGTGCGCCAGTCGGTGACCATCACCAACAATCCCAGCAAGATAGACCAGAATCAAACTCTGCTGGTTAGATTTCCAAAGCTTGGTGAGAATGACCTCATTGTACCAGGCACTGTTCGACTGGCGTTCAATATCACGTTGACCTCCGACAACGACAAACGCGAGCTAGTGCGGAACGTGGGTCGAGCTATCATCAAGAAAACGACCGTCAAGATCAGCGGTAACGAGGTGCTGAGCATCGACGACAGCGACGTGTTTCACTGCTACGGGGATCTCTGGAAAAGCGAGGGAGAACGAGTCAATGATGTGTACCAGGGCATCAGCAAATCAACCCGGGCGCGCATAGGGTATGTCTTCACGCAAGACCAGCAAGACAAGCTATCGGACGGTGAAAAGGCCATCGCTCGAGCATACGGGAATCGATTCTGCGTGCCGCTCGACTTCGAGTTGCTCACGGGACACGCACCGTTTTACCAGGCCGCGTTGGGTGATAGGCTCGAATACGAGCTCACGTTTAACGACTATAGCAAAGTAGTGCGTACGCCGAACGGTGATGAGGCCAGTTATACCATAGACAACATCTCTCTGGAGTTCGACATGGTCACTAGCCCGGAGCTGGCCAGGCAGGTTCGAAGCCAGTACTCTGGGAAGATGGCTATCCTGTACGATCGCGTACTGAGGCATAGATCAGTCGTGCGAGATAAGAGCGACACTGTGTGGAATATCAACCTGAACATGCCGGCGCGATGGATGAAAGGTATCCTGGTCGTCCCCGTGGAGGATTACGAGCCATTCCGGAGGGACAGCGAGAAGTTTTTCAACCCCGAGATTGAAAAGGTGGAAGTGACCATCGAGGGCGTGCCCAACCAGCTGTTCAGTCATGGTATGAGACCACATCAGCAGTGGGATGAGATAAAAAAGCTACCAGTGACAGTTGGGGGGACCCAACATTACATAACAAAGGACCTGGACCTCGGCTCCGTGCAGATCGGTGAATACCTGACCACCAAGTACGCCCTATGGTTGGACATGCGATCCACGGATGATGATAAACTGCACGGTAGCGGGCGCCGTATAGATAACGGAAGCGAAGGGATAACCATCCAGATTACTAAGAAGGCTCAAACCGCTGGTAAGTTGAAATTATATCTGTACGTTATTATGGACGCGCAACTTAATATAGACAATGGGAGATTCGTGCAAGCCATCTACTAGTGGGGGAGACCCCCCGGGGGTACCCACAACTACCCACTGACCCACACTGCGCCATAGTGTGTGGGCAAACTGGCTGTGGGAAGACCGTTTTCGTGTTGGATATGTTGGAGGGTTACTACAAGGATGTGTTCGATAACATCGTTATCATGTGCCCTACTCTGAGTATGAATAAAACGTACGCGCTACCTTGGGTGATGACGGACCCGGACGTACACAAAATCGACCCTGGAACACGCCTGCAGGACTGGTTGAAAGCTCTTCACGAGAAATTTAAAGGGGAACCGACGCTGTTCATACTGGACGACTGCAGCGCTAATCGCGAGATAACAAAAAAGAGAGACATGCTATCGTACCTGGCCTTCTCCGGCCGGCATGCAAATCACAGCGTCTGGGTGCTAACGCAGAAGTTCAACTCGGTGTTGAAAGACCTCAGGGAGCAGACGCGATGGGTGGCCTTATTTCACTGCAAGGACAGGGATTCGTTCGAGGAGTGTTTGAGAGAGAACGATGTGATGAGCAAATTAGAATGGGAACGGGTGAAGAAACAGCTCGCTGAAACTAAACACGCTAAGCTCGTGCTCAAGACCGACCAACCAGTAGCATATATAGTATGCTAAGCAAAGCTAAGCAAAGCTAAGCAAAGCTAAGCAAAGCTAAGCAAAGCTAAGCAAAGCTAAGCAAAGCTAAGCAAAGCTAAGCTAAAGCTAAGCAAATGCTAAGCATAGCTATGATATTTGAAGTGTTTGTCGTGTGCAACTTAACCTTCATTTCTCTGTGTTTTGTCTGCATCGGGTATTATATAGTTAAAACTAAATCTTACTTGTTATAGTATAAGATGGAGTGTGAGGAATTGCTCGAACAGTTGGTACCTGGGGGTGTGGGGGATTCCCCCAAGCGAGAGAAACTGGTGGCGTTGACTGTTGGCGGCAAAGCCAAAGATTACTTTGGAGACTACACCCCGGATAAAATTCACAAAATGTCAGCCGAAGAAATCGATAAGCTGTACGCTAGATACGAGTCCCGGCTCGGAGCAGAAATGACAAAGACAATAGGATCGGCTATGACCCAGATATACACCGGTATTGTGTCACACTTCCTTCCCATTCCACCAGAGCGTCGACTTTACCTGTGGGAAGACCTCGAGAAAGACCCTTTTATCGAACACGCCGTGAGCTCTATCAGCTGCGGGCTGTACCACAAATATGGTATGTTGTTGGCTCCAGTGACGGCGGCGATTATCACGGCAAAACATTGTCAATTTGAGAGAAAGAATAATAATAATAGTATAGATGGATGCTGCACAGGAAACCCCAGTGGTGGAGTAGTATATACAATGGGGGTTCTGGACCACTTTCAAGAAATGTGTCTACAAAGCCTTATTTAGTAAATAAGACTTTGGTTGGGACCTTAGATCTTGCTACTATTACCCCTACTACAAAAAGGTTGGGTGTCTATGAAACAGTTTACCGTGTATTGGTTGGAGGTAACACTGTGCCGTACGGTATGATTAATAATTCTTCTCTTACAAACCCCCTACCCGGCCCACCCCTCAAGTAGTACAAGTTAGGTTCGTCGGCTTTCATATCCACTTTATCTATGTTGTAAGTTTTGACTGACCATATAGGATCGGTGGCTCGCTTACGGTTATCACCCTCGTGTTCCCCCGGCTGGTATAGATACCTCACTAGGGACCTATCTGGATCCCACTTTTTAAAAAAAGTCTCTACAACTAAGGCTTTGGTTGGGCCGTTACTATTACCCCTACTACAAAAAGTTGGCGGCCTATGTCACGTTTATATCGATGAAACAGTTTAACGTGAACCGCCTACGATCACTTTGGTGTTCGTAATAAAGGCTTGCTGGGCTTTTTGTATCCCCTGTTCTATGTACTTTTTTTTCTCGTCCTCGCTGATGGCAGACTTACGAGACTTGGACCGAATATCTTGTTTCATTCCGTTATATTTTTTGAGTTCAGAGAGGATTGAACGAAACTCCTCTTCTGAGATCTTACTATCAGAGAGTGCCGTGGAAATACGCTCACTCACTGTGTTGAGCTTTGCTTCGGCCAGAACCCTGATCTCGTCATGTTTCAATGCCTTACGATGCAGTCTACGTGATACTAACTTAAGCGCCAACCCTGCCAACCCTGCCACCCCTGCCGTTATTTCAATACCTAGCACTATAGGTGCAGCCACGATGGTAGCCAACAACCCAACGCCTGCCGCCCCTAGTCCCATGCTGGTTGCCATAAGGGTAGTGTCAGCCCCGTCCACGATATTGAAAGCTCTATTATACTTTTTACATAGTGCTTTCCGCGTGTCACGGTCTTGTTCTAGTTGGCGTTTCACATCACATAACTGCCTCAAGCGGAACCCATCTACGGTTTCCAGCGTCTTCGCTACTTCCTCTACGACTGGGTACAGACCCATCCTATAATGTATATTTTGAAAGATATTTTAATTGGGTTTCAGTTAAAAGTCTATCAATGAATTTGAAGTCTACAAGTTCTAGACTACTAGTCAGGGCAATAGGTGAGAGGCTAATAGAATTTCCTGTTGTAATAGAAACCCCACGGAGGCTTATTAAGTGGTTTATAGGACCCGTGGTATCCCGTTGTATAACAATACGACAATATTGGTCTATGTAAGACCAGCGTATTGACACCCCGGGTAAAATTTGGTGTACTATTGGGGAGGTTCCATGGAATAAAGACGTAAAGAAGACTTCTATGATGAGGGTGAAAGGGGAGGATATTCTATCAAGATTACTGCTAAATGTTAATTTATTGTTTGGATAAGCACTTAACCCCTTTTTTTCGTAACCAGTAGATGCTATGTGTACTAATGCCCTCTCCGGAATGAAATCCCCGGCCCAGATACCGTTGTTCTTAATCTTAGAGACAACCCCATTATTTAATGTGATATAAGGTGAGGTGAATGTTAAGTTGATCAGCCATTTAGGTTCTTTTAAATCTGGTAACGGCACCCGTCTGTACACGTTGTCTTTGAAGTGCAGGATATATAATTCATCTTCCTCACCAGGCTGATCGAATCCCTCCGTATCTCCTAGGTCGTTAAGTGTAGTGTTGGGACGATGACTGATCATTATTATACTATTACGATATAATTTCCAACTGGTTTTCTGATAATAGTTCAGGGGTGAACTTCATACCCATGAAGTGTATGTTGTTAGGCAGGAAGATATTGATTAGTCATATCTTCTTTTCCACGATCACGTTGACCCCCTCCAGACTGGTCTTGGAGCCGACACCCACCCGCACGTAAACATTGCAAACTTGATACTGATGTTGTTTACCCCACCCGAGTTTGATCCCCTTCACGATCTCGACATCATTCCCCGATGGTTCCCCTAGGTAGACTTTGATGATCAGTGTTGAGTTTGCCGGTAGATCCTCTAGTATAGTGACCACACCTTCGAATTCAGACACCAACTGCAATTTCACGTTTTGTATGGTCGGTTTACTCGATAGCATGTGGGCTGCTATAGTGTTGACTGGGCTGACGACTACGCTACGTCTCTGAGTTGGGACGTAAGCCACGAGCAGGGTTCCATTGTTCACAACTTTGTTTAGGTGGTTGTCTTTGTTATCCGTGAACACGTAGGGAGAGACGAGTCTAATATTGAGAAACCAGTCGTCGTTATCGGGTAACAACACCCACTTGTCATCTTCGGTGAAGACGAGCATATATGGTTTGTTTCGGGCGACGGTAGTGCTTTCAACATCGTCTAAGTCGAACAGTTTACCCCCGAACGATGGGTATATTATCCAATTATTATTACCGGTGTTGACAAGGGCGTACTTAGTGTTGATTTTTGCTCTTGTGGTATCTACTATATCACTTAGGGTTCCACCGGAGGGGATTTCAACGCGTTTGTAAATGTTGTTTTTCAGTTGCAAGGCGTACGATTTACCATCTACTCCGGGAGCGTCGAAACCGCGTGTGTCTCCGAGGTCGGAGAGCCCGATATTGACGCATTTTTTCACTCCGGGCCCTTGTGCGCTGGTCATTTTACATGAAGCGTTAAGCTGAGGCATCCTATATTTACAGGATTATGATTTATATCTAACACCGATATTATCAGCTCAGATATGTTGCCCTGGGTTAATCTCTTATACTGCCGTGGTGAAAACGACTCGGTTCTACCGTCGTTGTATTTCTCAGTTTTCACCGGCACTGCTCTCAGTATAGTGGAAGGGTGACCTCCTTGAATGTTGTACGTTGTGCTCACCTGACCGAGATGAATGTACAGCTCTCGGTACGGTACTAGGTCGGGTAACTTCGTGCCTGTGACGGTTGTTGTTGGTTTTATCTCGTCAGGAGACATACCGAGTATCCTCGCTAATGGTCGGCCGAGCCTCAAGGAGGTTCTTCCGTTGTTGATTAACACCACTGTGCCGTTTGAGTCGTTCATCTTGAGTTCGGCTCCCAGGGGTTTGAAGACCTCGTCGTTTAGAGAGCACACGCTGTAGTAGCCGTCAGTTATCTGACTGCGAGTTCCACTGACGAACAGCTTATTGTTGCTGGCGTTGATGTTAGTCCATTGCGGTAGGTAGGTGATATCGCAGAGTGCGACTTCGAGTTGGCCTGACGTGTTATCGATCGCGTGCGTCAGCTGAACGGCCTCACCGCTCGTTATTCCTGGAAGTGTTATGTACATATTATAATATATAATTTATATATTATAATATGGATTTAGCACACTTGAAAATCGTGGTGGAAGGTAGTACGGGGTTTAAAACAACCTTTATTAATATCTTTGAAAACTATGTCGTGTCCGTTAATAACGCGCAGGCGGTGGTAAACTGGAATCAAAACCCAATGCAGTTTTGGCAGAACCAACTCAACTTTGCTGTGTGGTGTGCGACGACAGGGTCGGGTGTGACACCAGACTACGGTATAGACGAACTGAGTAAGGCGGTTATTTTGTTTCATATTTATTATCAAACGAGACGAATATTGAAGGAAATAAGTGCTCCTCTTCCCCAAGATAAAGCGTGGAGTATGACGAATAACCCCTATGATAAACGCGCTTATGAACGTGTTTGTGGAGAGTTTGAGATTCCAACGAATAAAGACTTTCGCCTTCCTGGTGTGAACCATGGTCTCGGTATAGTTCTCGTGTACTTCTACAGGTCCGGAACATATTATGCCGGTTCTAAAGATGGTTCATACAACCCAAACCGTCATACATTTACAGGTCCCACAACGAATGAACAGATCCATGTCAGCTGTATAAAGCAAACCAATCCTGATGCAGCCACAGCCTGGACTAAAATGATCTCAAAAACATCGAAAGAATTCACTCGTGCTGGTACAATACGCTTGAACGACTCGATTCGAACGTACGTGTGGGCGCTGTTGGGTGCGCAGTCGATGACGCGTTCCAACATCCTCGGTAAGGGAACTGCTTACGACGCTCAGACACAATTCGTTTCCAACGTTGAGGATGCTATCAATTCTCCAGTTGATCTCCCGAGGGCCATCGACCGTTACCAAAACGTGTTAGAATACGCCAGATCGAAAGTCAATTACGTGTTCGGCGTGGGGTTGTACATGGCTCCGAGTGATATGCAACTGAGAATAAAAAAAGTGGTGGGTTATAACAACAAAATAGTCATAGCCACGGCGGATCAAAAGTTGGGTATCAACCCCGATATTAACACCCCCTATATCCCACACATCCCACCACGTGAAAAGGGTATAGTGGCGCCACCCCCGGAGTCTAAAGTTCATGTGCCCCCCACACACCCCCATATGCATGTGGGGGTACCCCCCTATCAGCAGCATATTGATAATAAAACAGCCTTAGTGGTTGGTGGGGTAACTGTGGGACTTATTTGGTTAAAGATTTCTTAGCCGCTACGTACACCAGACCCGCCACGGCGACGATGGCTGCCCACAGGTTTTGACTGAGCCACATGACAGTTTTAGACAGAGCGCTCAACAACCACGAGACGATGCTACCCAGGATGCCGGGAAGGGCTTCGGCGGCTTTACCAGCCAGTTTAGCTAGGCCTTCCCCGAGTTTTTTTATCCAGTCTTTAACACCACCGCCTGTGGGAGTTCCCCCGCCGCCGGCAGGCCCCACAGGGGTTCCTCCCACCAGTGACACCACCAGGGTTGATATGATGAAACCCAATGCAGTCAGAATACTGGCGATGGTGATCCCTTGCTCCCGGAACAATATCCGAATCCTGTTGGCTAAAGTTGTATCCTCATTCAGTATTCTATCGATTGTTTCCCAAATACGACTGATCTGGGATCGAAGCTGTTCACGATTCGAGGAAGTGGATTCCAATCGTGTACGTCTCTCGTCTTCTAAATCGCGTAGTCGTTCATTGATACGACGCTTAATATCATCGTTTTCAGTTTCGTTGAGTTTGGTTTTTTCCTTAGCGATGTGCTCGTCGATTTCGTTCAGTTTCCCCATGTTGTTCACGAGTTCTCCACGCACGCGTTTCACGGCTTCGTCTAAGCCGCGCAGTTCCCTTACCGGAAAGTCAAACCCCGGTAACGGTTTGTCCCAGTAGGTGCTCAACAGTTTTTCTATGCTGTCCGAGGCTTCTGTAGCACGCTGTGGTGTCATTTCATCTCTAGTGGTGAGGTGGGATCTGGTAGCTTGCAGATCTTCAACAACGGCCTTAGGTATTGCACCAACGTAATCATTCATGTTTAGATGTTCACGGATAAATTCGACACCATGGCGGCTGGCTAGAGTTGACAAGGCCAGTGGTTTTTTATTGCGCTTGTTAAAGAGGTCAACCTCTGGTTTAGCCTTAAGGCGTAGAACACCCTTTGTATCAATAAAAAAATTATCAAGGTATCGGCCCTGTGGATCAACGTAGTATTTATCACTTCTTAAACTTTCGTAATAATCATCTACCGTTGTTGCTAAAAGTTCTTGGTTCAATGGTGAACTAGTAAATGAGGTCTCCTGCTCATCATCGAATGCCTGGGCACTAGCGCCCGGCATCTCCGTCATATCTATGTCTTCATCCATTAGTATTTAAATATATTTTATTTATATATAACAATGTACGGCAGAAAATTAGATCCTTTCAGAAGATTGAGAGAGCCATTAGGCGCCAGAGCCGTGCGCCAGTCGGTTACTATCACCAACAATCCCAGCAAGATAGACCAGAATCAAACTCTGCTGGTTAGATTTCCAAAGCTTGGTGAGAATGACCTCATTGTACCAGGCACTGTTCGACTGGCGTTCAATATCACGTTGACCTCCGACAACGACAAACGCGAGCTAGTGCGGAACGTGGGTCGAGCTATCATCAAGAAAACGACCGTCAAGATCAGCGGTAACGAGGTGCTGAGCATCGACGACAGCGACGTGTTTCACTGCTACAGGGATCTCTGGAAAAGCGAGGGAGAACGAGTCAATGATGTGTACCAGGGCATCAGCAAATCAACCCGGGCGCGCATAGGGTATGTCTTCACGCAAGACCAGCAAGACAAGCTATCGGACGGTGAAAAGGCCATCGCTCGAGCATACGCGAATCGATTCTGCGTGCCGCTCGACTTCGAGTTGCTCACAGGACACGCGCCGTTTTACCAGGCCGCGTTGGGTGATAGGCTCGAATACGAGCTCACGTTTAACGACTATAGCAAAGTAGTGCGTACGCCGAACGGTGATGAGGCCAGTTATACCATAGACAACATCTCTCTGGAGTTCGACATGGTCACTAGCCCGGAGCTGGCCAGGCAGGTTCGAAGCCAGTACTCTGGGAAGATGGCTATCCTGTACGATCGCGTACTGAGGCATAGATCAGTCGTGCGAGATAAGAGCGACACTGTGTGGAATATCAACCTGAACGTGCCGGCGCGATGGATGAAAGGTATCCTGGTCGTCCCCGTGGAGTATAACGATCCATTCCGGAGGGACAGCGAGAAGTTTTTCAACCCCGAGATTGAAAAGGTGGAAGTGACCATCGAGGGCGTGCCCAACCAGCTGTTCAGTCATGGTATGAGACCACACCAGCAGTGGGATGAGATAAAAAAGCTACCAGTGGGGGATTACATAACAAAGGACCTGGACCTCGGCTCTGTGCAGATTGGTGAATACCTGACCACCAAGTACGCCCTATGGTTGGACATGCGATCCACGGATGATGATAAACTGCACGGTAGCGGGCGCCGTATAGATAACGGCAGCGAAGGGATAACCATCCAGATTACTAAGAAGGCTCAAACTGCTGGTAAGTTGAAATTATATCTGTACGTTATTATGGACGCGCAACTTAATATAGACAATGGGAGATTCGTGCAAGCCATCTACTAGTGGGGGAGACCCCCACACCCCCCAGGGGTACCCACAACTACCCACTGACCCACACTGCGCCATAGTGTGCGGGCAGACTGGCTGTGGGAAGACCGTTTTCGTGTTGGATATGTTGGAGGGTTACTACAAGGATGTGTTCGATAACATCGTTATCATGTGCCCTACTCTGAGCATGAATAAAACGTACGCGCGGCCTTGGGTGATGACGGACCCGGACGTACACAAAATCGACCCTGGAACACGCCTGCAGGACTGGTTGAAAGCTCTTCACGAGAAATTTAAAGGGGAACCGACGCTGTTTATACTGGACGACTGCAGCGCTAATCGCGAGATAACAAAAAAGAGAGACATGCTATCGTACCTGGCCTTCTCCGGCCGGCATGCAAATCACAGCGTCTGGGTGCTAACACAGAAGTTCAACTCGATGTTGAAAGACCTCAGGGAGCAGACGCGATGGGTGGCCTTATTTCACTGCAAGGACAGGGATTCGTTCGAGGAGTGTTTGAGAGAGAACGATGTGATGAGCAAATTAGAACGGGAACGGGTGAAGAAACAGCTCGCTGAAACTAAACACGCTAAGCTCGTGCTCAAGACCGACCAACCAGTAGCATATATAGTATGCTAAGCTAAAGCTAAGCAAAGCTAAGCAAAGCTAAGCAAAGCTAAGCAAAGCTAAGCAAAGCTAAGCAAAGCTAAGTATATAGCTATGATATTTGAAGTATTTGTCGTGTGCAACTTAACCTTCATTTCTCTGTGTTTTGTCTGCATCGGGTATTATATAGTTAAAACTAAATCTTACTTGTTATATTATAAGATGGAGTGTGAGGAATTGCTCGAACAATTGTCTGTGGAGGGTTCCCCCACGCCGCCGGCAGGCCCCACTGATGACAAGCGAGAGAAACTGGTGGCGTTGGCTGTTGGCGGCAAAGCCAAACATTACTTTGGAGACTACACTCCGGATAAAATTCACAAAATGTCAGCCGAAGAAATCGATAAGCTGTACGCTAGATACGAGTCCCGGCTCGGAGCAGAATTGACAAAGACAATAGGATCGGCTATGACCCAGATATACACCGGTATTGTATCATACTTCTTTCCCATTCCACCAGAGCGCCGACTTTACCTGTGGGAAGACCTCGAGAAAGACCCTTTTATCGAACACGCCGTGAGCTCTATCAGCTGCGGGCTGTACCACAAATATGGTATGTTGTTGGCTCCAGTGACGGCGGCGATTATCACGGCAAAACATTGTCAATTTGAGAGAAAAAATAATAATAATAGTATAGATGGATGCTGCTCCCGAGGTGATACCCCCCACAGTGAGGGAAACCCCTCCCGAGGTGACGGTGGAGACCCCTTCACAGGAACCAGTGAGGGAAGTGACCCCAGTGGGGGTACCCCCAACAGTAACCAGGCAGAAGAATCCTAAGAGAGTAGCTGCCGGTAAAAAACGGTGGTGTAACCAACATAAAGTGGCCAACCCAACCCGACTGTTGTTGGTTGTAGGGGTAACTGCTGCCTTGGCTATCTCGTGGTTATACGTGGGGGTACCCTCCCACAGTGAGCCCCCACCCAACAGTGAGCCCCCCACCCCCACTATTGACCCGCATATCATGTTATAATTTTAATATTTTATATCATATACATAATGTCTGAGGGGAAAACGTTCGTCAACGACGCATACCACGCCACAGTGGTCGCCAGTCTAGCCGTAGGGTACGCTCGGTTGACTAAAATGGTGCTTAAACAACCAACTATCAAGCTAGATTTCAACCTGCAGGATATGGGTATGCTCATAATGAACCTTGGTATGGCGATGGCCACAAAAGACATCCTAGTAAAACAAGGAATAATACCTGATAATATAATGAAATAAATATAGGGATGGCCACGATAGCTATGATGGTCGGTGGGGCGTTAGTGAATGCCCTGGCATTTTCCGGGAGTAATTTCCTCTTCTCGAAACTACGAGATGATCACGCGGCTGAAATACAGGAAGAAAGGAAGCGGCACGATCTCGCTACTGAGAAATTACAAAGAGCACAGGCCGAGTACGCTAAAAAACGTCTCCAGAGGATCGATTTTATTAATGAACAACTCCAGCGTGAAAACCATGCCGTTCAAACATTCAACGATGTTGATGAAGCAATGAAAGAATACTACTCAAAACAGAGAGGTGTGATCGGGTATTCTCGAATGCGGAAGTCAGCATTGTTGAGATTACTAGGTTTAGAAGCCCCTCCTTCAGTAAAACAATTAAAAGCTCAAGCAAAACAGCTTGGATACACGGGTTATTCAAACCTGGGGAGAGCCGGGTTAACCGCATTGTTATCACATGCCCCCGTAGCAAAACCTCCCACTGTAAAACAACTGAAAGCCGAGGCACACGATTTGGGTTTAGGCGGGTATTCTCGTATGAGAAAACCACAGCTTGTAGAATTATTACGACAGAATAGAGCTATTGACCTACAGTTCGTGCTCACTGAGCGCGCTGTAGGCAATTATTTGAGAGGTTGGCGCATGCACGTTGATAGAAACATAGACATTACAGATATCAAGCCTCTGATAGCTGATAAGGTCAACCAGGAACTAAATAACCTAGGAAGTATCAAGTTTCAGATCACAGTGAAAATGTCGCTCGATAAGCAGGTTGGGGGCCCCACAGGGGCCACTGAGTATGTTCAGCCTTACTTCCGAGGTCAACAAGAGGTCGCCACACATACAGAGACCATTGACGCATCAATCGATACCAGTTTTCAGCAGATACGAGAATACCTAGAACGCTACACACACTTGGGGTCCGGGTGGGCTGTAGATAAAATCGATAATGTCTATCTAGACATAGCTAACTACGTGCCATTCAGAGGCGGGTCATACCTAGCCTTGCCTCCCTACTATAGGAACAAACATGCCATAGTAAACGTTAAGAATAGAGGAAACGATTGCCTGAGGTTAGCTATCAGGTCAGCCTTATTTCCAGCTGGCACTCATTCAGATAGGCTTTCTAGCTATCCCCAAGACGATGGGCTCAACTGGGATGGTATAGATGAACCCACCCCCATATCCCAGATCACTAAAGTAGAAAAACAGAATAATCTGGCTATAAATGTCTTTGGGCACGAAGGTAACACAACAATAGTACACAGGGTCAGCCCGGTGAAGGATCGCCAAGTTATCAATATATTCATGATCCAGCGAGGTGACAAGTATCACTACACATGGATAAAACACTTTAGCAGGCTGTTGTATGACCAATCGGCACACAGAGAAAAGACCCACTTTTGTGTACGATGCCTACATGGCTTCACCCGAGCTGATTTATTAGAATCCCACCGGGATGATTGTCAAGGTGTGGGGCAGACGGCCATATGAGTCGACATGCCTAAGGAAGGTGATAATATCCTAAAATTCAGTAACCACAAGAACCAAATGTCTGTGCCTTATATCATATACGCCGACTTCGAAGCCTTAGTGGCTGCCGCCGGCGAGGCTCCCAGTGGTGCCTTTACCCACAAGACACAAGAGCATAAAGCCTGTTCGTTTGGATACATTGTCGTCCGTTGTGACGGGGAAACGAAAGCTCCGGTAGTGTATAGGGGCCCTGACGCGGCTGAAAGGTTTCTAAAGTGTTTGCAGGAGGAAGAAAAAATTATTAGGAATGCATTGTATAGAATCGCTCCCATGCGTATGACCCGAGTCGACAGGCTAGCTCACGCTAGTAGCACTAACTGTCACGTGTGTGACTCACCACTTAACGGTGATTCGGTGAGAGATCACTGCCACATAACTGGTAAGTATAGAGGCGCCGCTCACAGCGCGTGCAACCTCAAGCTTAAAATCAACCCTAAGACAATAAACATCCCTGTTGTCTTTCACAACTTGAGAGGGTACGACTCACACTTGATCATGCAGGCCATCGCGAAAATCGATGGTAATATAACGTGCATCCCCAACAACATGGAGAGATACATCTCCTTCAGCTTAAACGGACTTAGGTTCATTGACTCGTTTCAGTTCCTCCTGTCGTCACTTGACAGTCTGGTCAAGGCTAACAATACCTTCCCTATCACCGATCGATACACAGACGCCGAGACTAGACCCCTGCTTATGAGGAAGGGTGTGTACCCCTATGAGTACATGGATAGTTGGGCCAAGTTCACCGAGACCAGATTACCCCCTATTGACTGCTTTTATAGCAAGCTGAATGAGGCGTCTGTCTCACGAGATGATTACTCGCACGCGACTAACGTATGGAATAAACTGGGTTGTAAGAACCTGGGTGATTATCACAACCTGTACTTGAGGACAGATGTACTGCTGTTAGCCGACGTGTTTGAAACGTTTAGGCGGACGTGTTTCAAGCAGTATAAACTCGACCCCGCATGGTATTACACCAGCCCAGGTCTGTCGTGGGACGCCTTGCTTAAAAAGACCGGAGTTAATTTGGAATTGCTCACAGATTACGACATGCACCTATTCATTGAGAAAGGCTTGCGAGGTGGGATTTCCATGGCATCCAAACGATACGCTAAAGCAAATAATCAATACGTGAAAGGTTACGATCCCAACAAACCAACCAATCACATTCTCTACCTAGACGCAAACAACCTGTACGGCTGGGCCATGAGCCAGTATCTACCTACAGGGGGATTCGAATGGGTACCACACGTTGATGTTATGGGGGTTGCACCAGATTCGAACAAAGGGTATATCCTCGAGGTTGATTTAGAGTATCCCAAGGAATTACACACATCACACAACAGCTACCCCCTGGCCCCCGAACGTATGAGGGTTAACCCAGACTGGATGTCTGAGTACCAACATAACTTGTCAGGTGGGCGTGTGACAGACGTTGAAAAACTCGTGCCTAACTTAATGAATAAGACCAAGTACATCGTTCACTATCGCAACCTACAGCTGTACCTGTCGTTGGGTATGAGGCTGACCAAAATACACAGGGTGCTCATGTTCGACCAGAGTCCATGGATGGAGCCCTACATCAGAATGAACACAGACCTACGAAAAAAAGCCACCAGTGATTTTGAGAAAAATCTCTACAAGCTCATGAACAACTCGGTGTTTGGTAAGACTATGGAGAACCTGAGGAAACGCGTGACCGTGAAGCTGGTTCGGTCGAGTGAGGAAGACAAGCTCAGGAGATTGATAGCCAGTCCGGCATTCAACCGTAGTAAGATATTCACAGACAACCTGGTTGCCCTACACATGAAGAAAAGCCACATAAAATTCAACCGGCCTGTTTACGTGGGGATGAGCATCCTCGATTTATCCAAACACCTGATGTACGACTTTTACTACAACGAGCTCAAGAAACAGTATGGCGACAGGTGTGAAGTGCTGTACACTGACACGGATTCCCTGCTGATGGAGATTCGAACCGAGGACGTGTACGAGGACATGAAAAAACACCTCGATTTATACGACACCAGCGACTACCCTAAGACCCATGCTATACACAGTACGGTAAATAAAAAGGTCCTAGGTAAGATGAAGGACGAGTGTGCTGGCACGCCCATAGCCGAGTACATAGGTTTGAGACCTAAGATGTACTCCATACTGAAAGCCGACAATAGTGAGATCCGGAAGGCTAAGGGGGTTAAGAAGTATGTGGTGAAACAACACATCAAACACGCCAGATTCAAGGAAGCCCTGTTCAAGACCCGTACCTTTAGACATAAAATGAACACACTTAGAAGTGATGGACATAAGATATACGGACTGACTATAAACAAGACGTCCCTGTCGCCTATGGACACTAAACGTTGGATAGCTATTGATGGGATAAACACATACGCGTATGGACATGAAAAAATTTGAGGCTATTTACTACAGCCCGCGTGGGTACTGGAAAGGAGCTAGCGCAGTAGATAAGCTAGCTAAAATAGCGCGAGTACCCCCGGAGGAAGCCAAAGCGTGGCTTGAAAAACAAGCCCTGTGGCAGATCTATTTGCCGGCACCACGCTACGTGCCTAGAAGGAGGTTCGGTATTAACATACCTAATAGCGTTCACCAGGCAGACCTACTGTTCCTACCCCACGACAAGAGGTACAAGTATGCCTTAACCGTAGTGGACGTAGCCAGTCGTTACAAGGAAGCCGAACCCTTGACCACGAAAGATTCGGCCCAGGTAGCCAGAGGATTCGAACGCATATACAAACGCAGTCCGCTGACGTGGCCAACAGAGCTGCAAGTTGACCCCGGACGGGAGTTCATGGGTGCCGTGTCACAACTGCTAGCCAAACCCGATACAAAGGTCAGGCGTGGCACGGCCGGAGCCCATCGCAGCCAAGCCATAGTTGAGAGATTTAATAGGACTTTGGCTGAGCGCTTGTTCGGATATCAGTATGCTAGGGAGATGGTCACCCCTGGAAAACGATCGACTGAATGGGTCACGAGGTTACCCAAGGTGGTGTCGGCAATCAACCATGAAGTCACCCGTCTCACCGGTAAGAAACCGGCAGACGCTATCAAACTAAAATCAATAGTTGCAGAGTCGGCCGCTCCATTGCGTGGGAAGGAGAAACAGATACCAGATAGGGCCCTAGTGAGGTATCTATACCAGCCGGGGGAACACGAGGGTGATAACCGTAAGCGAGCCACCGATCCTATATGGTCAGTCAAAACTTACAACATAGATAAAGTGGATATGAAAGCCGACGAACCTAACTTGTACTACTTGAGGGATGGGCCGGGTAGGGGGTTTGTAAGAGAAGAATTATTAATCATACCGTACGGCACAGTGTTACCTCCAACCAATACACGGTAAACTGTTTCATAGACACCCAACCTTTTTGTAGTAGGGGTGATAGTAGCAAGATCTAAGGTCCCAACCAAAGTCTTATTTACTAAATAAGGCTTTGTAGAGACATTTCTTGAAAGTGGTCCAGAACCCCCTTGTATATACTACTTTATCACATGCCCCCGTAGCACGTCCCACTGTAAAACAACTGAAAGCTGAGGCACAGGATTTGGGTTTAGGCGGGTATTCCCGTATGAGAAAACCACAGCTTGTAGAATTATTACGACAGAATAGAGCTATTGACCTACAGTTCGTGCGCACTGAGCGCGCTGTAGGCAACTATTTGAAAGGTTGGCGCATGCACGTTGATAGAAACATAGACATTACAGATATCAAGCCTCTGATAGCTGATAAGGTCAACCAGGAACTAAATAACCTAGGAAGTATCAAGTTTCAGATCACAGTGAAAATGTCGCTCGATAAGCAGGTTGGGGGCCCCACAGGGACCACTGAATATGTTCAGCCTTACTTCCGAGGTCAACAAGAGGTCGTCACACATACAGAGACCATTGACGCATCAATCGATACCAGTTTTCAGCAGATACGAGAATACCTAGAACGCTACACACACTTGGGGTCCGGGTGGGCTGTAGATAAAATCGATAATGTCTATCTAGACATAGCTAACTACGTGCCGTTCAGAGGCGGGTCATACCTAGCCTTACCCCCCTACTATAGGAACAAACATGCCATAGTAAACGTTAAGAATAGAGGAAACGATTGCCTGAGGTTAGCTATCAGGTCAGCCTTATTTCCAGCTGACACTAATCCGAACAGGCCTTCTAATTATCCTCAGGATGATGGGCTCAACTGGGATGGTATAGATGAACCCACCCCCATATCCCAGATCACTAAAGTAGAAAAACAGAATAATCTGGCTATAAATGTCTTTGGGCACGAAGGTAACAAAACAATAGTACACAGGGTCAGCCCGGTGAAGGATCGCCAAGTTATCAATATATTCATGATCCAACGAGGTGACAAGTATCACTACACGTGGATAAAACATCTCAGCCGGTTGTTGCACGACCAGTCGAAACACGATGGGGAAAAACACTTTTGTGTACGATGCCTACACGGTTTCAGTCGCGCTGATTTATTAGAATCCCACCGGGAGGATTGCCAAGGTGTGGGGCAGACGGCTATACGAGTCGACATGCCTAAGGAAGATAACAAAATCCTAAAATTCAGTAACCACAAGAACCAAATGTCTGTGCCTTATATCATATACGCCGACTTCGAAGCCTTGGTTGTGGGTGGGGATTCCCCCAGTGATGCCGCCGGTACCTTTACCCACAAAACACAAGAGCATAAAGCCTGTTCGTTTGGATACATTGTCGTCCGTTGTGACGGGGAAACGAAAGCTCCGGTAGTGCATAGGGCCCTGACGCGGCTGAAAGGTTTCTAAAATGTTTGCAGGAGGAAGAAAAAATTATTAGGAATGCATTGTATAAAATCGCTCCCATGCGTCTGACCCAAGACGACAAGTTAGCTCACAAGCGTAGCACTAAATGTCACGTGTGTGACTCACCACTTAACGGTGATTCGGTGAGAGATCACTGCCACATAACTGGTAAGTATAGAGGCGCCGCTCACAGCGCGTGCAACCTCAAGCTTAAAATCAACCCTAAGACAATAAACATCCCTGTTGTCTTTCACAACTTGAGAGGGTACGACTCACACTTGATCATGCAGGCCATCGCGAAAATCGATGGTAATATAACGTGCATCCCCAACAACATGGAGAGATACATCTCCTTCAGCTTAAACGGACTTAGGTTCATTGACTCGTTTCAGTTCCTCCTGTCGTCACTCGACAGTCTGGTCAAGGCCAACAATACCTTCCCTATCACCGATCGATACACAGACGCCGAGACTAGACCCCTGCTTATGAGGAAGGGTGTGTACCCCTATGAGTACATGGATAGTTGGGTCAAGTTCACCGAGACCAGACTACCCCCTATTGACTGCTTTTATAGCAAGCTGAATGAGGCGTCCGTCTCACGAGATGATTACTCGCACGCGACTAACGTATGGAATAAACTGGGTTGTAAGAACCTGGGTGATTATCACGACCTGTACTTGAGGACAGATGTACTGCTGTTAGCCGACGTGTTTGCAAATAATCAATACGTGAAAGGTTACGATCCTAACAAGCCAACCAATCACATTCTCTACCTAGACGCAAACAACCTGTACGGCTGGGCCATGAGCCAGTATCTACCTACAGGGGGATTCGAATGGGTACCCCACGTTGATGTTATGGGGGTTGCACCAGATTCGAACAAAGGTTATATCCTCGAGGTTGACTTAGAGTATACCAAGGAATTGCACACATCGCACAACAGCTACCCCCTGGCCCCCGAACGTATGAGGGTTAACCCAGACTGGATGTCTGAGTACCAACATAACTTGTTAGGTGGGCGTGTGACAGACGTTGAAAAACTCGTTCCTAACTTAATGAATAAGACCAAGTACATCGTTCACTATCACAACCTACAGCTGTACCTGTCGTTGGGTATGAGGCTGACCAAAATACACAGGGTGCTCATGTTCGACCAGAGCCCATGGATGGAGCCCTACATCAGAATGAACACAGACCTACGAAAAAAAGCCACCAGTGATTTTGAGAAAAATCTCTACAAGCTCATGAACAACTCGGTGTTTGGTAAGACTATGGAGAACCTGAGGAAACGCGTGACCGTGAAGCTGGTTCGGTCGAGTGAGGAAGACAAGCTCAGGAGATTGATAGCCAGTCCGGCATTCAACCGTAGTAAGATATTCACAGACAACCTGGTTGCCCTACACATGAAGAAAAGCCACATAAAATTCAACCGGCCTGTTTGCGTGGGGATGAGCATCCTCGATTTATCCAAACACCTGATGTACGACTTTTACTACAACGAGCTCAAGAAACAGTACGGTGACAGGTGTGAAGTGCTGTACACTGACACGGATTCCCTGCTGATGGAGATTCGAACCGAGGACGTGTACGAGGACATGAAAAAACACCTCGATTTATACGACACCAGCGACTACCCTAAGACCCATGCCATACACAGTACGGTAAATAAAAAGGTCCTAGGTAAGATGAAGGACGAGTGTGCTGGCACGCCCATAGCCGAGTACATAGGTTTGAGACCTAAGATGTACTCCATACTGAAAGCCGACAATAGTGAGATCCGGAAGGCTAAGGGGGTTAAGAAGTATGTGGTGAAACAACACATCAAACACGCCAGATTCAAGGAAGCCCTGTTCAAGACCCGTACCTTTAGACATAAAATGAACACACTTAGAAGTGATGGACATAAGATATACGGACTGACTATAAACAAGACGTCCCTGTCGCCTATGGACACTAAACGTTGGATAGCTATTGATGGGATAAACACATACGCGTATGGACATGAAAAAATTTGAGGCTATTTACTACAGCCCGCGTGGGTACTGGAAAGGAGCTAGCGCAGTAGATAAGCTAGCTAAAATAGCGCGAGTACCCTCGGAGGAAGCCAAAGCGTGGCTTGAAAAACAAGCCCTGTGGCAGATCTATTTGCCGGCACCACGCTACGTGCCTAGAAGGAGGTTCGGTATTAACATACCTAATAGCGTTCACCAGGCAGACCTACTGTTCCTACCCCACGACAAGAGGTACAAGTATGCCTTAACCGTAGTGGACGTAGCCAGTCGTTACAAGGAAGCCGAACCCTTGACCACGAAAGATTCGGCCCAGGTAGCCAGAGGATTCGAACGCATATACAAACGCAGCCCGCTGACGTGGCCAACAGAGCTGCAAGTTGACCCCGGACGGGAGTTCATGGGTGCCGTGTCACAACTGCTAGCCAAACCCGATAGAAAGGTCAGGCGTGGCACGGCCGGAGCCCATCGCAGCCAAGCCATAGTTGAGAGATTTAATAGGACTTTGGCTGAGCGCTTGTTCGGCTATCAGTATGCTAGGGAGATGGCCACCCCTGGAAAACGATCGACTGAATGGGTCACGAGGTTACCCAAGGTGGTGTCGGCAATCAACCATGAAGTCACCCGTCTCACCGGTAAGAAACCGGCAGACGCTATCAAACTAAAATCAATAGTTGCAGAGTCGGCCGCTCCATTGCGTGGGAAGGAGAAACAGATACCAGATAGGGCCCTAGTGAGGTATCTATACCAGCCGGGGGAACACGAGGATGATAGCCGTAAGCGGGCCACCGATCCTATATGGTCAGTCAAAACTTACAACATAGATAAAGTGGATATGAAAGCCGACGAACCTAACTTGTACTACATGAGGGATGGGCCGGGTAGGGGGTTTGTAAGAGAAGAATTATTGATCGTACCGTACGGCACAGTGTTACCTCCAACACACGTTAAGTAGTAGGGGTAATAGTAGCAAGAACTAAGGGCCCAACCAAAGCCTTATTTATTAAAAAAGGCTTTGTAGAGACTTTTCTTGAAAGTGTTTTAGAACTGTCATTCCCTATACTACTGGATGGGCTTCAGATGAATCCGTGGTCATCTACCAGCCGACTGTTCTATTGTGCCACATGATACTCTCTGACTGACGTCTTCACTATTCTCCTCCACTTCGGACGATCCAAGAAGGATCCAAGTGACAATAGAGTAGGTATTTCTTGAGCACCCTGACTACATCAGGCACATATCCGACCGATGACGATGAGACGATGTGTAAGTAGATATCTGTGGTTCATGTTCAAGAGACCACCCAGGAAACACAACTTCCGCTGATCTATAACTGTCTCTAGGGGCAACACTCCAAGGAGTCCAAGACAATTATCAGTTCGAGAGGTACGAGGTAGGTCTTGGATTGACTTAATAACGTGTCTGTAACATCTGAAACAGAGAACATACTACGCTACTATGACATATGTATACTGAAGAAAATCATTGCATATCACAAAACTAATTAGGTACGCAGTACTGCCTATTAATAGATTGAAATAGTTCCTTGGAGTTTCCAATGGTTATGTAACTGAGCTTAAGTAAAACTGCTCTATTAAAAGATGCACCGCACTTCGTGGATTACACTTTATTATAGGGATGTAATGAGTTCATTTTGATTCAAATGTCAGAAAACAAGTTGATCTTGGTAACAAAAGTAAAAGTTTGCATGATGTCACTGTAGATTAATAGTTAACGTGCATTCGTTGGTAAAATTCCGTGTTGGTAGGTAACTTCACTCAGCGTGTTGAAGTTGTGGGGCTGTCGCCGATGCACATGCGAACATAGGATACTTGAGACTGCAGTAGAAGTTAGGCGCATGGCATTAGTAATTAGATTTGTCAAAAAGTAGTTAACTCGTTTTTGTAGTTGAAACTTTCTGTGAATGCCTCAGTCTAATAGCAACTGTATATCAAGAGTTATAGTTCAGTGTGCCGTATTATGTATTGATTGTCATGGTCTATGGTATATGACAATACTTCAAACGTTTTGAACATTTGTGATGTGCTTTCTTTGAATAGAAATGACATTTGAAACATTTAGTAAATAATATTTCAGGTGCAATGATTTTAGTTAGGTTTCTATACATCTCATCAAACGTTTAGATATATCCACTTACTTCAGGCGACTGTTTAAAGTTAAATTTGGCAAAATATTCCATATTGTTTAAAGGTACTGTTTACACACAAACTGATGTATTTGTACAAAAACTTCGTAACGTTCAAAACATTATTGTCATGAGTTCAATAAATGATAAAAATCAGTGAAAATTGACGAATACAGAACTAAAATTTACACCAACACGCGGCTGTTCATATGTACGATATTTGCTGATGCTTTTCAGTAATTTGATGTATGATTCCCGTGCAATTCTTCTGTATCAGTCTTCGATGTAACCACACGCACACACACGAGCGCGCGCACACACACGCACGCATATATTTGACATTGCTCCTTTACGACATACACTGAGACAAAACAAAGAAAAAGCTTTAAACTGGCTGTAAACAATCCTTATGCACATGTCCTATGCTTTAGATAAACAGTTTCCAAACTGTAGTTTGACCCATATAAATAGTCATGAAAGACATGGAATTACGTGATATTTGTTACCTATGTGTACATTTTTTAATCTGCCACTCCAAATTAGGTCATCAGCTCATTGAAACTGGTTTATAAAATGACAACAAATGCACGTAATTAAATGAGAGGGAAATTTATACTCCTATCACCCAAGGTGTTTTGGTCTGTTGTTTTTTCCGATTTGACGGAAACGAAACGACCACACTCACAAAACTCGTGTGGCAGTTCGAGTATGTAGTGAAATCACTGGCGTGTGGCAGTTCGAGTATGTAGTGAAATCACTGACGTGTGGCAGTTCGAGTATGTAGTGAAATCACTGGCATGTGGCAGTTCGAGTATGTAGTGAAATCACTGGCGTGTCGCAGTTCGAGTATGTAGTGAAATGACTGGCGTGTGGCAGTTCGAGTATGTAGTGAAATCACTAGCGTGTGGCAGTTCGAGTATGTAGTGAAATCACTAGCGTGTGGCAGTTCGAGTATGTAGTGAAATCACTGGCATGTGGCAGTTCGAGTATGTAGTGAAATGACTGGCGTGTGGCAGTTCGAGTATGTAGTGAAATCACTAGCGTGTGACAGTTCGAGTATGTAGTGAAGTGACTGGCGTGTGGCAGTTCGAGTATGTAGTGAAATCACTATCGTGTGGCAGTTCGAGTATGTAGTGAAATCACTAGCGTGTGGCAGTTCGAGTATGTAGTGAAATCACTAGCGTGTGGCAGTTCGAGTATGTAGTGAAATCACTGGCATGTGGCAGTTCGAGTATGTAGTGAAATCACTGGCATGTGGCAGTTCGAGTATGTAGTGAAATCACTGGCGTGTGGCAGTTCGAGTATGTAGTGAAATCACTGGCGTGTGGCAGTTCGAGTATGTAGTGAAATGACTGGCGTGTGGCAGTTCGAGTATGTAGTGAAATCACTGGCTTGTGGCAGTTCGAGTATGTAGTGAAATCACTGGCATGTGGCAGTTCGAGTATGTAGTGAAATCACTGGCGTGTGGCAGTTCGAGTATGTAGTGAAATCA